>NW_008751841.1:41032-52889 GCF_000715545.1 Opisthorchis viverrini
TCACCGCATTGGAAATCATCGTGTGAAAAACGTTAGAGCTTCTCACTTAATTGCACTTGTGCTGTTAGGCGAATGAGCCTTGATAACTGGCTTATGGGTATGAATATAAGTTTCACTCTGTACCCAGTATGACTACAGCTGCTATGCATTAGGTGAAGAACACATACAATATTGTGAATCACGATAACGGGGCTTAAATACATGCAAGCAATACATAAGCCCAGGAAACACTGTAGCAGGCACCTTCACATATCACAACAAAAAATGTCACTGCATATTTTATTTTCATCTGGAAGGTAAATAGCAGTCAATGTAAATGTGTCAAACTTGTGAATGTGCCTTGAAGATGCTTGCAAGAAGCAACCTTACGGGCACTGATGCACTACCGAACTTAGCGGTACTCATTGTAAAGCAATCGTCACAAGCGGTAAGTCAGGGATCATTGCTGGATGGGATAAGGTAACAAGTCTGAGACTTCAACATCGTAGAAAAAGCTCTTGGAAGAGGATAATAAAATGCGCATGCAGTAGTCACCCAGTTGAGTCGGTTCTAGAAATAACGATACTGCGGGTGTCAACAGGATCCGTGGACAAAGACCCTAAGTTGTATATCCGCAACGAAATCCGAAATTTGTAAGTAGAAATGTGACTTCACGAAACTTATTAGGGTTTCACCACCGTGGTCACCTATAAACCGTGTACAATCCGTTCATTGGTTCCCAGCAACGCTTCCATTCATAGATGATAAAATGACTATCGTAAGGTGATTACAAATACATTTCATTTTCCGCATGAGAGGAAGGTAGTCACGTTCTGAACGCAGTAACTCAATTACAAGATAATGACAGTGCAAAATTTGTTAGCACTTCTAGGCATTGATGTAGTCTCGTCCGGGAAGCAATCGGCTGTCAACGCGACTGATGTTGTTGGCCATCGTTTTTATGCATCGCTGTTAAATCATCCACCGACATGTCTAGACTTTTCCACCCTTTCAAAAGACCGAAAAGATAAGGAGAGGTGACATCTGAATTGTCACCACTGGATGCGGCAAGCTCAAACTGTGGCTTTTCACACATCTTTACCCCTCCAAGGGATTCGGCTTAAAAGTTTTCCAGAAGGAACAAAAACACTGGAGCGATATGTTTACTCGACTGATATTGACTATCGCCAGAGCCCAAAGCGGCCTTTAGCATTGCAACTCGGGTATATTATTTCTTGCAATTTTTCATTTACCTGGACTTGAACTTTTCATGGGAATTTTTGGATACGTTACCTTCTACCAGTTCAAAATCGCATTCCAAACTTGTCACTAACCTTAGCTGTCTCGGTGTCGGTTGCTGAGATAGTGCCGGATAACCGCACTGGAATGTCACCCCACCCACCTTCACCACAATTAAATCAGTTAATGGAAAATACGGTGAAGTAACTAAGTTTGAATTGACCGCTGGAGCACCAACGACCCGACCAGTCAGTAGTGGGGTAGAATGACTGATGCGTCCTCATCACGATGATAAAATCGCACCTGTGATGGATAAGTGCTCTCTGCTGTTGGTGTGGGTTAAATGATAGTACCATGACACGAGGAGTTACGCAATTATAAATTCCATTTATTCCCCGGTTGCTTACAACTAATCGAACTGAGTTATACAGCAGGTTTCAAGCATCAGTGGTACAACCTGGCTATAGTTTCCTGACAGGCTAATCAATCGATTGACAGCCGGAGCCAAGGAGCTCCCAAGTTGGTAACACTGTCACCTGTTCATACCTAATGATTGGGCTCGTACAGCATGTGTTTGCGGTAATATGTGCACGCCTCGTGAAGTGTGCAGCGGAGCTTCGAACTGCGCGTTTGAATTACGGCGAGTCCAATAATTTGCACTGCTGAAGACCACAGATAAGAGACAATTTCAACCACATGCGCTTTTGTTCAGGGACAGGACTGCTAAAAGGGGGTTTTACGATAGTGTTATTGTTGTGCTCGCGGTATTTGTATTTTTCGGGTTACTAACTTTGAGAGACCACCTGAAATTCGACCCCGCTGATCTACACCAATAGGTTGTACTATCAACCAAGTCACATGCTTCAACGGGAATGGCCAAACAAGTGAACGTGGACCGACCAATCGACCCAGTTGGTGGACAAATTTAGGAAACTGGTGTACCTTTGTCTTGAATCTCGGACTGTTATGACTATATACCTAGGCCCGAATAGGTATCTGACCGAAGTGTCCAGATATGGATGACTAAGTAACAAAAGGGACCATCTGGCTGGTCCCTCCCCTTTTGTCCCTTCAGGTGGTCTATTCTGACAGGAGATCAATAAGTGAGCATAAGAAAACTCGTAGTAACCTACTTTGTTGGGATAAATCAGGTGCTAATATGAGTGACGAATTTCCTTGATTCTTTTACCGTTGTTATTGCACCTGAGGTACAAGATGTAAGAGCCCAAACCATCGCAATCTGCACATTCGGTGAGTTCAATGGGTAAACCGCAAACTAGGGAAATCGACGTCAGTAACCGCCGAGTAGCAGTCAAGTATGCGGTCGATTGTCGCGCAATGTATCCAGGATTAACGCGGCCCCAAAGTTTCCAGTCTTATCGAAATCGAGGAACTCAGTAAAGTAAGTGAAGGAAGAGGAACCGGGAAAAGGGCAAGTGTTGCGTCTATCACGATTGTCTCCCAACACTCCTTAATAGTGCACTCTCCAAAAGTTTCTCTAAATGCGGTGATGTCGGACAACAATTTTCACTGTCCCATAGTTTGTTTACTTTGGTCTTCGAAGAGATAATGAGAAAGAATCGGTTGGACTTCCTGTGCGCCGGCGCTCGGATCTCTGAAGGCGAGAACCTTGTTCACTAAACGAGCAACATATTTCTCAATTTTGGGGGCGAAGCAGAGGCGCCAGGAAACTGATCAAAGTCATCGGATCCTTCAATAAGCTTGACAACCACAACGCTTAAGGGCACGCTACAGGAGGTTCGGCCTTCGCAGATATCCGGGCACTCAAGATATTGGAGGCTGTGGATTATTAAATGTGACCCAGAAGTTCCATTAGCGCTGACGGTAGTGTGTGAATATCAAAGGCTAGAATGACGTCTTCCAATGTTACTTGTGCAATCAGAGATATATCACGGAATAACATAGAATGCGTGTCAGACTGCACTGCGGGCAGTATTGTTGAACACCTACGAGAGCCGGTAACTACGAATGATGAATTTGAGAAATCTTCAAACTTTTGACCGCTGATATAACAGAACTACAGCTGGAACCAACGAATTCACAATCAAATTATCAGGAAACGGGTATTTGGTTACTTCACCTTCGGATTACTTCCAGCACGACCCAAAATGACTTGACCGTGGGCTACTTGTGATGGGTCACCATCCACCATGGGATTGGGAATACTGGAGGTAATCAGGATGTAAATTCGTAGAGGAGAGTGACGGATTCTACTAACAGATAGGATGGCCAACCGATGCCAGTTGCGTTCCTTCTACAGGTTTCTATCTGTACGAGGGCTGGAGGTGCAGCCTCCCTCGGGTTTTGAAGTTAGACCAGCATTAGGTCCCTTTCCTTGCTCGTTTATCTTCTTTCCATTATTAGGCTTAATTCAGGGCTAACATTACTGTACGGCAGCGAAACGCCAGTGTTCTTAGCGGTTGTTGGTGGCATTGATGGTGAAGAGACGCAAGTTCTTACCAGAAACCGAACCCAACCGTCAAGCTTCGCCAACTATCAATGGACTCGATCTACAATGGAGATAAAAGACTGGTCTCCTGGAGTCACTCACGAAATGTAGAAGCCGGGACTTTATCTTTTACGGATAATATTACCATATGGCTGTTAGTTTGTCGGCTTCTACCAAAAACTCCACTTAGTGTGCCGCCTGCTTGATAGTAGTGTAACGATCTGCATGCTCACGGGGCTAGGGATTAAAGGGTGGGGACTGTTGTAGGCCGTTGACAGGCTCCGACAAAAAGAAATGAGGTGATAGGGCCACCGATGTTGGACGACAAGCTGAATGACCGTCCTGTCGCGTATGCTCCGACTGGACTGTAACTGTGACGACCGCCAAGTCGTCCGGATGTGGTATTCGCTTGAACGTATTGCAGCCGTCTGTAGCTATTTCGTTACAATTGGCATTGAAGGGTTGCTCCAAGAGTTGAAGCTCATCAATGATCCAGGCCGGTTTAGTCGAAGTACCATTGAATTAAACTCCAGTGAACGTTACAGACCAGTTTTAACTTACCAGTCAGTTTGGGGTTTCCAGTGCACTTTGTGTTCTAATGGGCTTCCACTCCAGTTCCAAGCACGTCTTGAACTCAGACTGGGTTCAGAACCTGTATCAAGTTGGAGGGCAACCGGTGTGTCGTTAGTACGTATTGTGACTAATTTTCGCCGTTCGAGTGATTTCATCCTGCAGGCAGCGGTCACAGCCCGAGTGTCAGGCTGATGTTTGCCCAAGCTTCTGAAGTTGTCTCTGCAACATTCCGCTTTGCGGTTTTTTGAACTGCGCTTGCTAAACCTGTGGTTTCTATAGCGAATGCCGGACAAGCGATCTTGATGGTACATACGAAGCCAAGGCTACGAGTGAGTTTGGGGAGTATGTGTGCGTGAACCGAACATGTTTAGCTGATACCAGTTGCTGTAGAAACAGTCGAACTTTCCATGTGTCATCCAACTGAGCAAAGTTGGTTTGAAAGATGTCCTCATATTTCTTGAGCCAATTTTTGAATGTTCGTGCAGGTTCAACATTGAAACTGAATTCAGCAAACAAGCTAGTAGCAGCATCTGTGGAAGAACATGGAGGCCCAACTGTTGTCTTATTCACCGACACTGCGCTTCAAAGATTCAGTAGGCCACACTTGAGCTTCTTCGAACTGCCTCCCTTGTTATTGTAAAATTACTTGAAGTTGCTCTGTCGAAATTGACAACGTGGGTTCGGGTTGCCGCCAGCTGTTGTGTCTTGCGAACGGTGGTGCAACACCTATATCGGTCCTTGGTTTACCGTTCGCTACTATGGTACATAAAAACACGATAGCCTGATAGAGTCCTCTGTGGGAACATCGAAAATCACAACTGCATTCATGGGATTATCGCGAAACGTTCCGGAAAAGTCCACTGGACTCTTCACGAGGGGGCGAGAAGCGCCAAAGTAGAAATGCTAAATCCTGATTGGCTGACGTTCTAGCAAACCTGGGCATGCTCTCACTCGCTCAGTAACCGGGTCGTCACACCCGTCCAATGAAACTGAGTGTAGCTTTTGGCTTATGTACTGATACTTTTCTTCTGAGAGGTTTTCGTGAACCATCAAACCAGTTCGCCATAGAATAGGTCGATTGAACACATCGATAGTGTGCTTAGTGACAGACCGGATTGACAAATATTCGGGAAAGCATATGGTCGGGGTATTGTGGTCAAGGAAAGGAAAGATGCGCCAAGAGTGTGAACTCGTTTCAGATTTCCTTAATAAGCTATATTTCGTGTTGCTCAATTTCTACCTTCATAAATTTTCAGTTCTATGGGTGGATGTAATCAAATAGCCTTTGGGCTATTTGGACAAAGACAGTCATGAAAGCCACAAAAACCAGCGCGTTCTAGAGCTCGGTAAGTAGGTATCCGTCAATTCGCCGCCATTCAGTTTTGAGAGTCGAAGGAGGTTTAAGTCTGTTGCGTTCATGTTGTGATGAGAGGTAGAACATTTGGGCTTCACACCGTACTAATGTGGGTGAAGGCTACCCATATCAATTAAGTAGCCTGATGACCCACCTAATGTGTATTCAGGCACAGGACTTTCGTCAGCTAGGTTCTACGGATGACTGGGAGATAGTGCAGCCGGACATCGGATAATGCGTCACGTAATATTATGCATTCCTGTGGTAACATCTGGTCCCCACCTCATTGTCTGTCAGTCTTGTTTGAATACATCTCACTAAAAACCGTCACCACCCGGATATGCACACTTGAATCACGAAGGTTTATGACCAGAGAAATGCCTCGTCCAACTCCATCACCATTTCTGAAGCATCAGTGGTCGCGCCACCAAAACGTAACGACTTTATTACCAGCTTATACTCTAAATTCTGTGTCAAAATGAAAAACAGGAAAATGAACGACGGCGTTTACTTCGACTCATGGTTTGGAGACTGATAACTGGCCAGTTTATGCGTTATCATGCTAAAACATAAATATAACCCAGTGCCGCAGCTGACTCGTAAACTAAAGCACAAGATACTCACACAGCTCCCTCCGAGAAGGTTATCCCAACACTAATGAAGTCATAATATGGGACACCATCCCAAGCACGCGGGCTCACCAAAAAAATATAGGTGGAACATCCTGAAAGACGACAAGAAGGGGTAAATTATTCCCTGAAATTAAAGTCATTATTATGAAAAAAAGGTAGCCGTGTGTAAAATGATTTGTTGGAAAAAGAGGTATCGGTAGATAGAACAAGAATTGACGGTGCGATCGTGGTTAGTTGTGTTCTTCTTTGATAAAAGGAGCTCACTAACAGTCAAGTGCCTAATTTGGTGGTGGTATCTGTAGAATGCTTTTCATCAACTTCAGTGGTCATTCGTGTAAGGATAAAAAAAAAGATAAAGCGTTCAGCTGTAGCACCCTTCCGGTGCCTAGCTGCCATGCCACCTGAAGGAAGCACGAGGGCTGGGATACTGCCAGGTTGCCCAAGCCTAGACAGGGGAAGTCGAGTGGCGGAGGTCGGATTCGAACCGCGGACCTTCAGGTTAGTAATCCGCGCTCTAACCACTTCGGCCATCTCGCCATCTCGTGTAAGGGATTGATGTTAATTCAGGGCTCCACAAAGACCGCATCGGGTTGATGCAGCATTTCAAGAGATCTTCGACAGTAACCAATATTATCACCTGACTACGTCGGACGGAATTTGGTCGATCCGTATGCAATCATGAAAAATTCTGGTACGAAACGGCGTCTGCTTCCGGTTAAAGGTAACCTACTTGACAAAAGCATATCTTATTTAGCGAAATACAGACAGTTCTAAACAAATTCGGTTTTGTGAGAAACTCAGCTAAATCTCTCGTCTATAATGTTGCTAAGCAACTGAATGTGCTGCAACAGGACGCCTCATGTTTCAGTTGGTACGATATTTGTTTGCAAATAAGTGCATTTCGCTAATTCCGTGCAATTCGGTTTCAAGAAGACCATAAGGTTGATGGAAATTCGGGGACTGTGCCTAGCTGATTGGCCCCAAGAAGGGCGAAAGCGGTCGTGGGCAGCCGAATAATTTTAAGCAACCTTAGGAGTAGTGAATTATGTCTATACATCTCTTAGTTACTTTGAAACAGTTTGGATGAGGAAAAAAGAAAAAGCAGTTGCCTTCGTAAGCGTGTGTAGTGATGGTCTATTGGTCGGAGCATGAGGTTACGGTACGTAGAAATCAAACGACAGAGAAGAGAACTGACTGAGTCATCAAATGTCAGGCGCTTCTAGTGTGTGTACAAGTGCGCTGCCAAGGAAGCTAGTGCTGAGTCCTTGACATATTATGAGGATAACAACGTGTAACCTCCCTGACAGTGAGAGAGTAACAACCTGAAAAACAAGTTTGGCCGAAAGCCGACTGATGTGCTGAACTGGAATTGGGAAACCAGGAAGTTCGTGACAAGTATCGAAGTCCAAAATACTGGGTCCGGATCGATTTTGAAAGTCATTCGTTCGGTCAGACAAAGGACGATTGTCTTATATTGTTTGTTGGATGCGCACACATCCTTGATGATTGCGATGGGAGCTTATAGCAGTTCCGCGGAACACTGAAAAAACGAGCAACAGAGCAAACAGTTTGCTCGTTATACACACTGCCATTGACAGTGGTAGAGATATGTACGAGTATGTGTATGTCCAGTATATCAGTAACAAACACGAATGTATTAAACTTGTGCGTTCTTACTGGAGCCGTGGTTCAACGATGTAAATCGGGAGCAACACAACGCATCCCGTAGGCACCACCTCCACCCCCGCCCCCACTGCTCGGGTTTGGGTGGTGGTGTGCAGCAGCGTGGTTGACAGGATTACCAGATGGACTGACAAATTGCGAATGAAGTGTGGAAACTTGCACACCACTCTTCCCTGTGTGAGCATGTTGTTGAAGGAGTTGCTGCTGCTGCTCCTGTTGCCGCTGGCCTAACGAGTTATGTTCGGTGCTCCGTGGATCATTTGGCATTAGTAAGCGCATGAGTTCCAAGTCATTTGGATCTACGTTGCGCTCGTCGTCATGATTGTGCTTTCCGTTATCGGCGCAGTTGGCCTGCACACCAGCGAGGGCAGGAGTAGGGTTTGAAGTATTGGTTCGCAATAGCGCCCAATCGAAAACATAATCCAACGCGTAGTTCAGGCTTTGAAACAATCGGCGGAACATTCCACGGAGGTAGGGATAATCGGGAGCACCGTCAAACTTCAACGAACGGGCGTAGTGCAAGTACTTCTCAAACTCTACAGCATATCCTTTACAAAGCTGTTCTGGTGATGTGGTAAGTTTCTTTTCGTATATACGTTCGTATTTCTGCTTCTTTGTATGGGCCTAAGGGGGACGGGGATGAAGACACAAACGGAGGCAAAAAAATATGACAAAATGCACTAAAGTGAATGGCGTTTTGTCAAAGAACTAAGGATAAACGTTCGTCAAATATGTATCCAAGAATAACCTCTACTTGAGCAGAAGCGGACTCAAGGGGACGAAAATTATGTATCGAGTTGATAGATGGCCTATCAGGCAATAGCCTTAGTAACCTGAGGATGACAGTTCTGGATTGCCATATCAGGTGAAGGTAGTACGGCTTGCTGAAAAATAAAAGAATCACTGGTTTTCGAAACTCTAATAGGGCGGAACGGAAACAGGATAAAACGAATGTGGAGAAAACGAAGAAGTTCAAAGGCACCTGACATCTAACCTATTTCGTACAGAATGTTCGCAGCTTAGGACGTGCACTGGATGGCTGCACTGTTTCAACGAAGTTACCAAAGCGGTTAGTAAAACCATACAATCTCTACACTGCTGTGAAAGATTACCCAAATTCAGTACTAGTTTCCGGCGTCCTTAAAGCGGTTTTTTGAATACCGCTTGATTTGAGTTAATCCCCAATATTATTGCCGCGGTAAGACAATTGATATCTAGGATACAGAAAGGACTACTGACGAACAGCGAACATAGAACTGCCGTTCCTAGAGTGACCGGCTTCGTAGTTCGTCAGAGGTAATTGGTATATCGATTTTATTGACTAAGATCTGGAGGGGAAATCAAGACGAGTCCAGCTCACTTTAAATGTATGTCGTACTGACAACCCAGTCGACTTACGAAATGTGCCCATCATCGAATAGGAGAGCATTCCCTCTATTCTAAAACCATATTGTGGGGCTAAGAATATTTGACCGGAACCCACTTTCCCTTTTCAGAGCGATGAGCAATGAAATGTGTCTAATTTCCTCTATGACTAAAAGGCTTCCTAGTATTCGTTGACTTCGTGAGCTACAGCATCTTCGGGGATGCAAAAATCCAGGTTATGAGCGATTAACTTCTGTCATGTGTAGGATCCCTCACCCGGGCAAACATGAGATAACCTGTGTTCTAACTGAACGGAAATATCATTTCGCTAACCCATCGTCTATTTCCAACCGGCTCAAGTCCCTATATTTTGTCTCTGTGATTAACAGCTACGGATATGAGCTTGTGCGACCTCGTGTTCATTGTGCTGTGGAGAGTCGGCGAACTTGCGAAGTGATGCCACAGGGCAGAGACGTCCTGTCCGTCAACCACAATTGACTTAACCACTGCGGATCAGATTCTAAAGACGGACGAAAATGCCTCTTTTGATCTCATGTTCACAATGCCAGAGGCTTTTCGCCTTTTCTTAGTCATCAATTTGCATGATCTCAGATAGGGTTTCGGCAACGCGCCGGAATCTATGCCCCAGTGAATGGTTGACATTAAGAGCATATAGTTCCTTGAGCATACACTTTCTCGGGAGGCAGGAAGTCCAGCGGAGATATCCGATGAGGGAAGCTAGCTTACTTTACTGCGGTTGACCTTTACAGGAGTATCACCTATTGTATGAACGTTACAGATTACCCCTAGTTGATAATCGATGAGTTCTGTACAGACTGTGACCCAGGCGTATCTGACAACGACACTATCAAGGAATTGCATCGAATCAAATTCGCAGTTGACCGGCAAAGAAGGAATTCCGACTCTATATGGACTTGGGTTGCGGACCTTCCAAACTTACTCGTCATCCGGCTTCCAAAGGATGTACAGGAAATTTCATAGGTGAAGTTGCAAGTTGTATGTTGGTGGTTGTGGAAAACACTTGTCAAACAATTGCGTTCAAGATCTCATCGGCCCAGCATGTTTTCAAGCAGTAGACATCGGACACAGCATTGACCAGCCCTCGAATCCATAAAGAACAGAACTAAAGGCAGCTTAATGAATCGAGATTCAATACCCAGGATGATTTCAGCATGATAATATTGAACTAGAAAACCTCTTCGCTGGAATCATCGATGCCGGCCTCGTCTTCGTCTTTGATGGAGGCAAACCGCGCAGCAAGAATATCGATGCAGAGGGACACCAACAGATGCAGAATTGTTTCTTTCTTAGCGATAGGATGTGGTGGTTGGTGAAAATAACTACTGCTTCCAGGATTTGCCTCTTATTACCGCAGCACTGGAATGTTCCATATGGCTCATCATGAGAAAGCCTTGTCCATTTGCTTCTCGTGGAGACCTTCATTGAGGTGAATGAACGGTAGCGTGGCTGGACACTCCAATGGTTTTACGTCCGGGGACGTCAGTCAAACCTTGATTTCAAACCGGTAATGGCGAATACTTGGAAGCAGCTGCTTAAAATTGGACGGATGAGATTAACCCTGGTCCAACAACCAAGACAACGATCTTCTTTTACAGCTCTCCACATAATGCTGCATTGCAGTCTGTGCTTGATTCACTAGGGTGCACATCTGAACAAGCCCGACCTAAAGCTGCCACCTTGACTATCTTCTTTACAGCTCTCCACATAATGCTGCATTGCAGTCTGTGCTTGATTCACTAGGGTGCACATCTGAACAAGCCCGACCTAAAGCTGCCACCTTGACGTGGTGGTTGGGCTTGAGTGCTGCAATGATCCCGTGGGCTAGAGTGACTGAAACTTCGTTCCACAAGGTTCAACCATTCCAAGAAGGCCAAAGGGGAGCAGCCAGACCAAGAGCAGCGAGATCCCGTACTACGAGTAATCGTGCTACGAGGCGGTCTGGGGGTCGTACTGTCCTCTGCAACAGGAGTGTGAAGGCAGTAAGGTGTTTCCTCCAGGCGACCAGCATGTCCATATTTATGGAAGCAGCGATGCCGCCTTCCCCCGAGGAAGGACGGGTTAGAAAAGGTCGGCCCCAAAAAACCGCACACTCCGATCGCCCAACGGTTGACCGTGACCGCCGGCGCATTACCCAATACGGTCGAAATACTTTTAAAACCAAAGAGCCCGGTGCTGCTCAAAAGGCACCTGCTGTGTGCAGCCGCATTAGGAATGAGACAGTAATGCCTTATTTCCTGCGCCCTCGGGTTAGGCCAACCCACTGCAGCCGAGCAGGTCAGACTATTGAGTCATCGGCTCCGGGCAGGGTCCCCAAAGAAAACCCTACATTCTCCCACTGCCTCGTGGGTCAGACTTTTGAGTCAGAGGCTAGGATTAGGGTCCCCAAACAAAACCCTACATTCTCCCACTGCCTTGTGGGTCAGACTTTTGAGTCGAAGGCTCAAGGTGGGGTACCTCAACCAAACCCCCTTCCTCGGCCTGGGCAACCGGGAAGTATCATTTGACCGCGCAGTTCAGCGT
>NW_008751841.1:53725-67826 GCF_000715545.1 Opisthorchis viverrini
ACTGGGTGGGTTGGAACCCTAGCCTCATACTTGCGGATGAACCGATTGACGTAGTAGACAATATCAGTCCCGGTGGTCTGGCGAAAGATGATATTTCCATCCGGACTGGGAAGGCCAGAGCAGCTTCTGTAAAACTGCATCACCTGTGGCGTACGCGTGACATCAGCTTCTCTGTCGAGGGTCGAGTTTACAATACTGCGGTGGGCTCCATGTAACTATAAGAATCAGAAACCTGGCCGCTGCGTGCTGAGGACGTCAAAAGACTTTCAGTGTTTGACCATCGATGCCAGAATCTGGTGGGAACAGCAATGGTGGTGGGATCAGCAATGCTGAAATACGTCGATTGGTATTCGGGAGAAATAGCTCACCCTCGATGGATTGAAGCGATCACACTGCATAGGTTGCGCTGGCTTGGCCACGTGCTGCGTATGCCAGCCGACCGACTTCCTCGAAGGGCTCTTTTCGCATAACCACGTGAAGGGCGGAAGATAGTCAGAGGCGGTCAACAAGAACTTGGCAGCGAAGTATGAAAGCCATTACCAGCAAACTCAGCTGAGCTGGTCATTGCCGTCTTCCTGAATGGGGACCCCGGGACTGACCACATCGATGGTTGGAGACATTGTCAGACATGGCCCAGTCGCACCTGCAATGGCGCCCATACATCCAAGCTATCGCCTTCAGTGCATAGCTCCCTTCCCAATCTTCCCACCTAACGGTCGACCTACAGTTCTGTATTTGTGCACTAATTTATCAGCTCCTACCTCCAATGCGCAGCTACCTACCCCACCTTCTCGAATCATCGGTGAACGAAACTGTGGCAGCTACAACCACTGTGCGACGAGTACGCGGTTCTTACAGCTGGCAATGATGATGACATCTGAACAAGAGCCGAGTGACGCAGACGCACTAGTGAGAAGTTTCCAAGGAGACTCATAATGTCTCTTCTTATCAATCATGCTTCTCATTCTACAGCATCTTAGGGAAGTAATCCACCTTCACTGATCCAGTGGTTGGGTTGACCAGAAAACGACCTGGGAAACTGCTTATGCCAGATACGAGATGGATGTTTGGAACCAAGCTGTTAGCAAGCATGCCCTTAGCGATTAGCTCTTCGGAGGAATAGACACCTGGACACCGTTCCAATAAAATTCGTTTACTTGGAAAGGACGGCTGTATCTTGCTTCATCAGTGGTTCGTTCTCGTCAAGATAATACAGTGTTCAAGTCGAGAGAAGCATTACCGAGATTCAAAAGCTTAGTCATAGAAAGCTCGTGAACATAAATGCACCAGTAACTGATACCCAATAGCACATCAATGACGGATGTTACAACACGCTCCAATCACCTGTTGACGAATGCCGAAAAGTTACATATTCATAACCGTCGGCGAGTGAAATATCCAAGTCGAACCGTGCGATACCTCAACATGAATAATTGTAAGAAAGCACGGTCTCAGTCCTCGCTGTGTAAATGGTGACAGACTTTTCAACTCCGCTGACTTCGATGTGTTGTGCGTCAGAAATACGTGATTTCAACAACCTAAGAAGCTTCTAGCTGGATACTTAAGCGATGATCGTAGCTCGCCAGAGTGACTGCTTGGTGGAGATTAGATGGACCACAAGTGCGGAGGATTCCTGTTCCTCGGAGGGAAGTGAGCAACCAGGGAGGGGCGGAGCGCACTCTTGTAGGAAGTTTTGGCTCCGGTTGATAACTCGTCTGAAAACCCGCCCTGCGAGGAAATCCAAAACCATCCTTCCGAATGCTCAGAGATGCCTATGCATACCTGAAGATATTAGCGAACAATTCGAAGCACGTCCTGTGTTGTTAATACACGACGGATTGGCACAGTTGGCACGATTCACGACTACCTGGGAACTGCGCTACTCTATTGGATAGGTGTGGAGATCAGTTAGGAAGCTACGTCGAATGTTGCTATGTGAAGCCATTCAGTCTTCTGCGATAATCCTACAGAAAGCGGTCCACTTTAGGCATCACATCAGATGAAAATATTACCGGTATCTTCGGTTCACTTTTCCGATGGGCCAGACATTCCAAACAAAGTCCCAATCGCGCACAACAGCACGAACCTCCCCCATCAATGAGCCCCCCACGTAGCGCACGACAATGACTGTGCCCCCTTCAAAAGGGTGAAGAAACAATCAAAGCCATTCATCGGTTTGAAAACCGCTAAGCTCCAGAATACTGCAGCCCGCAGGGGCACACAAGATAGGCACTACTGTTCGTCTTGTACTAATCCCGTGTCTCATAGCTTTCCACAAAAGAGATCGAAAATCCGTTTATGAAATCAAGTCAGGCATGTTTCGGACCCAGGGGAGGTAGCATTGACCAAATCTTCACACTCCAGGGAAGACGAGACAAATGTCAACGACCAATCGTTACCTACCTCATCCACTTCCGAACCGCATTCGAACGAATACGATTCGTTGGGTCGACCGGTTCGACTTCCATTCAGTAGGAGCTTACTGGGACGTTACAGCGAGATTTCTCTGGCGGTTGAACATATCAGACATTCAAAATTGAGTCGATGGATACTTTCCTTCATATGTGCAGCCATGCGGGAACGGGCCAGATCGTGGGGTCTGCGCAAGTGTTCCAAAATGAACGATAGTCCTGTAAGAAAATAGCTGATCTCTATTTAATCCATCTGATTGATCGGATGGTTGCGGTGTAGACGACGCTGGGTAAAAATGTGTCTGTGCTGGAAATTCGTAATTAAGCCAGATGGTAACTAGCACGAAATTGTATAAAGCGATCATCATCACCAGTCCTGGAAACATCGGCGCCAGAGTTTTCATGTTCATTAGTGTTCCGAACTGGCCACCCATATCGTCAGTCAGGACCATTCCATCATTACCCGGAGGATCTTACGTGCTGCATAACACTGCTTGTCCTTACACTCCTCATGTTGGTTTCTATCTAAAATTTACAGACGAATAAATCCTAAATTGCAGGCCTTCAGTTTTGTCTCCTAATGCGTTTCGCTTGTACCCTGGTCTTCAAACAGTACGTCTATATAGATGGCAAAAGAAGCATGCATTTCTAACTCGGCGCATTGAAAAGTCCCAATGCCAGTGATGCGGCGGACGAGTGGGATCGCTAGCGACTCACATTCGAAAGCTACGCCAAAAGGAGAGGTAGGGGAACAATCCAAAGAACGTAGTGTGTTTAACGCAGAACCGCGATTGGTTGCGTAAACTAACCTGTCGTGGTCACCAATCACCCACCGGTCTTCTTGTGCGATACCAATATTGGGAGATATGCGTCAGCAACGTGACTGAGTTGAGCAGTGATGGACATCATATTTGATTACCAATTAAAGAGCTACCCACCCCTGGGTTGTCTTCATCCGATATACGGCTGGCCGAGATCTGCGAGGCAAACGGTCCTCTAACATACGAAGTACATGACCTAACCAGAATAACCTGTGGAGTGTGATTGGTTACTTCACCGAGGGAACGATCTTCCCGAAAACCATCTTGCTTATCTCAGTAGTAGCAACCATCTTTGATAAATACGCGGACTTCAAAACGGCGCCAAAAATGTTGAGGGCAGCTTTCAGGTCGAGAAAAACCATCATTGTCAGCCATCGGAAGGAGCGGCAGTCCTAACACTTGTCGGAAAGTGAAGGTATGATCAACGCAAACCAAGCCGGAGTGGACTCCAGTTGGTTCTTCAAAATCTAACGCTCCGCCGATGATGGATTTTATTGGGTAAAAATTTATATACGGGACAATAATGACCTGATTCATAGCCAAATCGAGAAAATCTGAATAGAGACGTGGTCGATGAATGGAGAGCTGTAAGCATGAATGATACTCCCCTGTTGCCCGGGCCAAGGATAGGGGTTTTTTCCAATTACCCCATCCTCTAACCTTTGGCTTCAAAGTCTGACTCTCAACGCAGTGGAATGTAGGGCTTTTTCTTGGACCCTTACCTTAGCCTGAAAAAAGTTTGAACTGCGTGGCAGTGGGAAGTAGTGTTCTTGTGCGTCCATTGCGCGTGACGGCATGAAGGGTCAGACACCTGAGCTTGACCCGAACAAAACCACAGACCACCTCGCTGCCTTTTGGGGTCAGACTTTTGAGTCGAAGGCTCAAGATGGAGGTACCTAAATTAAACCACGTTCCTCATCTAAGAAAACAGTGAAATATCAATGGCTTCCACAGTTCCTTGTTTGCTGCTATCCATCCCAATGCCCCTACCCTACAAGCAAATGTCGCAGGATCAGTCAGTTTTCAGTAATCTGACTGATATGCCTTATTCACCTCGCGGATCACTAGAAATTAACAAAACATAGATAAACCCACACATCCCTTCCACATAGCAGCCTCGAACAACCGTACTCCATATTAAATTGGAAAACAGACAACGCTTGCCCAAACCTCATGCTTTTGAGGTTGATGTCTGCTGTCTCTGAAACACCATGTTAGGCTCAAGCGTGGTGATCTATCCTAAAGCACTCGGGACGAACTCAGGTCTCACACGTTCCTACTCTCTGTGTGTCTGGTAACCCAGAAGTAACGGTTTGTGAAGTTGCAATTAGTTTCAGGACTGGACGTGTCTTGCTGGGATAAATTTGGAGGAACAGTGGTCTCCGCGTCGTTTGCTTATCCAGCTCAACCAAGCCCAATTCCACTCGACATAAAACTGATGCCTGTTTGTAGTGTCAGCTCATTCCTCAGTGGACTGCAGTTTTGACGATAAAGTCTACCAAAAATTATCAGGGCTCAATCGTCCATCAAGAAACATTGGTAATTTGATTTACTACGGGCAAGTAAGCAAGAAATATGCCAATCCATCATCTTCGGAGAACTATCAAATCGATCCGAGCCAGACCAACTATTCTACACGGTAACCCAACACAGTTCTGGTAACGAGAACCTGGATGATGTATGGCAGTATAAAAAAGCCATGCTGGCAGTTGTCCGACATCTCTGATACGATCAAATGGCTATTGGATATCAAGATAACCTGACCTGGTTGATGTACGACACACAAATCCTTCGAACAGCAAATGCTGAACAGCATAAGGTAAGACCAAGAGAACCGGTGATCAATGAATACTAAGGAGAAGGAGGCTATTCTACCGGAAACAACCTTGCCCCAGACTACTTAATGTGACTGGATGGGCAAAGCAACTGTCAGTAAAGCGACAAGATAAAAGGCGGATCAGTAATTCGGCCGCAAAAACGTCGACTACATGGACAGGGCACTCCAAAGAATAGTTTGGTTGACCTCATGCACCACGGTCCCTGGAATGTGAGCTTTCATTGCCCGTCAGTAGGAATAGTTTGAAATGTAAGAAATCACCAAGACTGTGGTTTGTGTCCAGCTCTCTTGAAAGAAGGCGCAGAATACCTAGTCGTCCATTGGAACAATATAGAGCAAAGAGAAATCGCCCGAAGAACGGAGCAAGACAGTTATCCCTGTTTTCATAAGGGCGTGCAAATGCTGTGCGAAAGCCACTGCCACAATAGCTTGGTAGCTGTGGCATCGAAGGTACTCTCTGGTCTTTCGAAAGGCTGACTGGACGTAGAAACAGATAAGCCACTGCACAATAGCTTGGTAACCGGGGCCACGAAGGTACTCTCTGGTCTTTCGAAAGGCTGACTGGACGTAGAAACAGATTCATGAAAATCAAGTTGAATTCCGTCCTTCAGGAGAGTGTAGCGATCACATTTTCGCCTTCCAGCATTTTCTGGAACAGTGACTGTTTCCAGAAACCAGCAATCGTGGTCTCTATTGACTTGAAAGCTGTCTTTGACTCTGGACCGTCAGCTGCCATAGTGGTGCATATGTAGCGAAAACGCCCGTCGTTCAGAAATTCTTGGCTCTCTCTAGAACACTGTAAACAAACTCCTGTGGTCGCGTGAAGATCTACGGAAAGCTACATTGAGGTGTTAAGCAAGAATGTTCGCTCCTATTTAAATTTCCGTTGATACGATTATGGAAGACCCACTACCAGGCCTATAATACCTGTGGGGTCGAAATGCTCCCTGGGCATTTTCTTACACATCATGAACGCAAACGATATTAATTATTCTCGGTAATCCTGTCTCACGATTCGAAATGCGCTTCAAAAATGCAGAGTGTAGCGCTGCTGCAGTACTGGGTGGGCTCAACCCCCTTCGTGTCTGCGGATGTGCTGATGAAGGTAGCAGACAAATTTGTCTATCTGGGCAGTATCAGTCCCGTGATCCAGAAAAAGTTGATATTTCCATCCGGATTGGGAAGGCCAGAGCAGCTCTTGTGAACCCTGTGACGTAGGCTTGGTATCATTTTATCCGTCAAGGGTTGAGATTACAATGCTGCATGACGCTCCATATTATTATGCGGGTTGGAAACCTGGCCGCTGCGACCTGGGAATGTTTGAGAACTTCTAGTGTTTGATCACTGATGCCTTTGTAGAGTCCGGTGTGAACATCAGATCAGTAATGCTAGGATAAGTCGGAAGATTTTCGGAATATATAACTCTGTCACTACAAATGAGCTGATCACACTCCATAGGTTGCGCTTGCTTGGTCGCGTGCTCCGTATGCCAGTCGAACGACTTCCCCGGACAGTCTTTTCGGCACCATGAGCCAGGATAGGTCAGGCAATCAAAGCCATTACCAGCGAACTCAGCTAAACTGGTCAGTGCCGTCTCCCTGGATGGGGAACTCCGTACGCAACAGAAATACAGATTCGCCAGCACAAACTAACGCGAACTATGGTTCCAAGACAAGGGTTGTCGAAGACCTGAAGACGTCTCAATTAGGCAGCCCTTAGGGGCCATGTATTAATAAACTTATCAGCTATAAACCGTGTACCATAAGGACCTCAGTCCCGGCTGCTACAGCTTCGACCACCGGAAAGTGAGAGTGCCAAGCCTTGGAGGCAACAGCTTTGACGCACGAGCGCCAGTGACCGCGTGATCAGGTCATTTCTGCCAATCATTAACTATTGGTGAGTGGTGGTCACGGGGTCCCCATACAGGGAGGGGGCAGTTGTCGACCCGACTAAATTTACAGCTTATTGTTTTCATACTTCATTGCCAGGTCATGCGCTGTCCACCTCTCCGTCGCTTCCACTCAGCAGAGGGCTGAGCGAAAAGGGCTCTGCAAAACGGACGGCGTCTGGCATGCAAAATACGCCCTAACCAGCGTAACCTATGAAGCGTGAGAAATTCATCTACGACGAGAGAGTTCCTTCTTCTCAGAACTATCTGGCGTACCTCAACATTATTAATCACATGTTCCCACCGGACTCGACCAATGCTTCGGAGACACCCCTCGTCAAACACTGACACCTTTCTTATGGCCTCTGCGCGTAGAGTCCTTGTCTCTGATCCATAAAACAGTATGGATCGCTCTACCGCACTACAAATTCTGCCCTTGACAGAGAAAATGAAGCCAAGTTAGCGCCATAGGTGTCCGAGGTTGGCAAAAACTGTCTTGGCCTTTCCAATTCGAGAAGTAATCTCATCTCCATCCAGTCCACCGGAACTTACACAAATGCCTGGGTAAAAAAGTTATCTATCACGTTCATCGGCTCATCTGAAAGCACGAAGTTCGACTTTGATCACCTCGTCTTGTAGCATCACCTTGCACTTTGCAGGCGTGAAGCGCATACCAAGCTGTTCCGCGGATCTGAACCAATATCGTCTGCATACTCAACGTCTGTCAGCGAAGGTCCAGAGAGCAGTTTGAACCGCGGAGGTTTCAGAGACAGGCAGAAAAATTTCAAGCAGCACATCAATAGCAAAGTTGAAAAGGTGAGAGGGCAGTGTTGTCTAGATGAACCCAGGCAAAAGCGTGCACGCCCAAAGGAGTTCACATACAGTGCCCTCATAAGGGATATTATATATTTGGAAGGGAATCCTCTGGTCACCAGACACCGTCACAGCTTATGACGATCGACAGAGTCAAAAGCAGCTTCCATATCAAGGAAAACGACTGAGAGATGTTTGAACGAGTGTTACTGTTCCGTTATTTTTGTCAAGGTTCACTTATGATAGATGCACCCTCGGCCATTGCGAAACCCAGCTTGATTCTCCCGAATCTCGAGAGCACTTTAAATGTGACGGATACCAAGCTGATGCCACGATGATTTTCGCACAGTTCTTACGCCTTTTTTGAAAACTGGGATGACGGTCGAGAAGCTCCATTAGACTGGTTTTCTGTTTTTGTTCCAAATTCTCTGGAATTTGATTATCAGACTGTTCACCAGGACCTCCCACCTTCTTTGAAGATTGCAGGGTGAAGACCATCCGCGCCAGGTGCCTTGTCGTGCTGGAGGATTGATATCTCACCCTGGTTTTCTGCTGTTGATGGTCTTGTGGTGTCGATGTTCGATTCAACACAGCCAGAATCAAATTGAGTACTTTGATGACTTGAAGCTCTCCACTGGTGACTAATTGGCACACGACTCATGAGATGATCGGTTGTTTGGTGGTTCCCAGGTGACAAAGGGTGAGCCCTTGTGCTTAAAATGTGTAGTTGCTGAGAGCAGACTACGTTCACCGTCTAAAGCAGTTGCTTCCGATTAACCCCAGGGCGGACAACCCGGAATCTACCACTCAATTGTGTTTTTCTCCGAATCAGCAAGGTAAATTGGGCGTTCATACCAAAAACTAGGGTAACAATAGTTGCCTTTGCCGAGGTCGAGACAGCTCAGTGGTTAAAGCAAGAACTTACTGAATGTAAGGTCGACCAGGGAGAGATGGCTCAGTGGGTAGGGCGCAAATTTAGTGCCAGTATGGTCCTTGGCTCGAACCCGACCTCTGCCTCTCGAATTCCCTTGTCTGGGCTGGGGCAATCTGGCAGTATCTGTCCTCATGCTTCCTCCGCGCGGCATCGTAGCTAGGCACCGAGAGGGTATTACGGCTGGATAAGTCATTTACGCTTGCAAAGCAAAGCGAGCGCCACATGTCTTCGTAAAAGAAATCCTTCATCACTACTGAGCTGCAGTTTATCGGACCATATAGTGGACTGGTAAACGGTATATATATATATATATATATATATCGTTCAGCTGTAGCGCCCTTTCGCGGCAGCACCCTTTCGGCGCATAACAGCCATGCCAGCGCCATTCATCCGTAGCACGCTTCTAATACACAGCAGCCGGGTCACTCGAAGCAAGCGAGCCTAAGCTTGAACAACCTGGAAATATCTCAGCTCTCGTGCTTCTTTCGGGTGGCATGGCATCTATTTACCGTAAGGGTGCTACAGCTGAACGCTCAGCTTGTAGTGCTGGATGTACCCCAGTAAAGCGCCAAAAACCCGACTCCTGATCGCGTCATCTCCAATCCGTCGGTTTCATCCGATCTCAGTTACAGTTCCGAGGCATCGGTCGTCAAAGACCTGAAGATGTCTCGGATCCTCCACCTGAAAAGGTCAATTCCCGCAGTCGCACAACAATACAACCCGTAATGTAGTCTGATCCACGCGCCCTTCGAGGCCCAGTGAGATGCCGTTTCGGTGCCACAAGTGGCGTCAATTGGCAGACGCAATTCTGATATCCGAGATTCGTGCGTCCACTTCGTCTATGACACTGCTATCAGATCTAATGCAACTCCCGAGATACGTATAGTGTTCCACAACCTTCAGTGTCAACAATTGAATACTTGGAGGCATTTTCAAATAGTGCAAGTCTTGCAGCATGACCTTGCACTTTGTGGTCACGAAGTATATGCTGAAGAACTGGATGGCCTCGGTCAGCTTATTCAGTATTGTTTGCCCTTTCTGTCCTGTCTTCGAAAATAGGAACGCGCCAAGGTTCTCGCTTGAACAGACCTGATTAATGGGATTTTGGAGACCTTCCAGTGTTCTCGAAAAAGTTTGGTGACAATCGACAGACCTATTGCTGGGCAACATTTCGCTTTTGACACAAAAGCTTCGTCAGGCCAAGTGACTAGGTTCCAGTGTTCGCCTCATTATCTAGACCAACAACCAGCCCAAACAAAAGTGGAATGAAAATTCTTACCGGACATCAGTGCTCAAAGGAAAGCCACTGGAGCACTCTGAAGTGACCGGAAGTATCTGAATACAGTGTGTAATATGGGCGAACTTCTGGCGTATCCTGTTGCGCCAGCGTTACCATTGACAAAATCAAACAAGTTTGTAGGACCCCTATACAGATGCTGTTGCTCTAACAGCAATCGAACCCATCCTCTGTATCTCGACTTCCCGTCTAGGCTTGGGTAACCCATTCTCGTGATTCCGTCGCGTGGCACGGAAGCTAGGCACCGGAGGAATGCTACAACTGAACGATTATTATGCTCCAACACTTGATGGAATGTGAAGACGTGAACGAATTTCCTCCCGGCCGGAATCCTGCATGCTGGTCTCGGGTTCCCTATTCGCGCGCCTATGTGAGATGACACAGAGTAAATGATCACGTGGGTCAAGCTGATTCCTGTTATTGCCACACAATGCGAGTATCCTTTGCATAGTGTTGGGAATTTCGTCTGTGGCACGGCATCAAAAGGCTCACTCAAGCACTGGATATCAGACCGAACGGTGCCACTCCTTAAATCTCGGGGAAATTTCCCAGACGGTCCCGAAAAAAATTTGAGGCGTCGAATTATCAGACGTCAAATGAAAGTGAGCAGGCGAGCCGATCGTGAAGTACGGTGGACACAGAAAGCCAAGGAAATAGAAGAGGTCCAGAGAGCCTGCAATGCCCGAAGATTTTTTCAATTGAACCGTGCGACCGGTCCCCGGAAACCACTTGTGGACGAAACCACCAAGGATCGGAAGTGACCATCTCGAATAAAGAATGCACAGATTGTTGGGCCTAATACTTCGAACAACTGTCACGACCATCAGCTGGCACATATCTGGAGCCCACAAGTTACGGTGAACGTGGAAGCGCCTACGGCCTCGGAGATTTATGACTGCATCTGTTCGTCACTGAGCCTCTGGTCCGAATTGCGTCTCACCCACATTGTTCAAAGATGGGAGTGAAGTCCTCAGTCTGTGCATACCTGATCTGTTTGCTTGTATTTGGGAAAAAGAGTCCGCCCCAGACAACTGGAGAGAGTCGGTGATCGTGCCCATTTTCCAAGAAGGGGCGCGTAGTGAGTGTGGCAACTACAGGGGGATCAGCATGACCCCGGTCGTAACGAGACTGTTGGAATCACTGGTGCTTCGTTGCCTCACGGTGGCTCGTGAGAGCAGCTTGCGGGATTATGGCCTGGTAAGGGTTGTTCTGACCAAATATTCACACTTTGTCGGGTGCAAAACAACGCCATACGTATGAGCGACCCACAATTCTAGTGACCCTGGAATTCCAAGGTGCTTTCGACTCGGTTGACCGGTCTGTTCTGCTTGACACGCTTGCCCACCAAGGAATGCCCCGGAAGTTCGTGAACACAATGAGCTCTTTGAGTTCCCAGACTTCTGGACGTGTGAGAATATACGGGAAGCTCTCCAAAAGCTTCCGTACACAAAGCAGTGTGCGTCATGGATGCCCACTCTCTCCATTCCTTTTTAACTTCACGATCGACCGAAGCTAGGTCACCAAAACCCTGATGTTAAAAAAACGCAAACTTTTTCGATCAGGAATATGCAGAAACTTCACGTCGACCGAAGCTAGGTCACCAAAACCCTGATGTTAAAAAAACGCAAACTTTTTCGATCAGGAATATGCAGACGATATCGTTCTCATCTTCGAAGATGTGCTGACCAAAGTCCTTTGGTACGCACACTGCACCCATGAACTGTAAGGTCATGCTCATGGACATGCAGCCACTGAACATGCCACTTGCAACCCAAGGAGAGCCGCTGGAAGTTGTGGAGGGTTTTACGTATCCTGTACGTTGTATTAGTTCTGACTAAAGTGTGATAGAAGAGGTCAATGCAAGAATCTGTAAGGCTCGAGTTGCGTTTGCTAACTTGAGACACCTACGGTGTCAAAGTGATGTATCCCTGAATCTCAAGGGACGCTTACGTCAAGCAACAGTGCGGGCCGTTTTGTTGTACGACTGAGACTTGGCCTGTTAGAGCAGCGGAACTGAGACGTCTTCAGGCGTATCCGCAGAGGCAATTAGAAGGCGAGTTTTCGGTTGTTCAACGGGTACTTCTATTTAAGAATGTGTTCAGCACCAGAAGCCGCGTTGGTTGGGGCATGTGTTGCGTATATCTAACGATCGTTTGCCGGAGAGCGTTGTTTTTCATACCTAATTTAGGGTGGCGGAAGCAGAGGTGGCCAACCCATGACCTGGCAGAGGGGTATGGAAGAGATTACGAAACGTTTGGGTGCTGTCGGTGCTACTCGCCTTCCAGGATAGGGGGCTCATTGCGCCTGTTTGGAGACGCTGCAAGATAAGGCTACCAACCGATGTCAGTGGCGATCTTGTTGTCAGTAGCTAGATTGCCTAAAGGAGGGTTCGGAGGTGTGGGCACCTCGGAATGAATGTAGTAAGCTAGCCGTCCACCTTTATTCTTTTCTTCACAATGAGGCTTTCAAATAAATCATGGCAGCGAAGCATGGGTGTTGAGCACTGAAGTCATGGTGTCGATGGTGATGATGGCTACTATCAACGTGCCCGAGTTATTTGGTGCGGTCTCTTTCGCCCCAATAGAAGCAATCAGACAAGCACCGACCGAGAATTTCACCTCCATCTTTGAACAGAGTGGGTGGGCGTATGTGAAGGCCAACAGCTTGGTGATGCCTGAGGGACAAAAGGCACCCGCCTATTTCCGAAGCCATCAGGAAGGAGTAAATTCAGTGTCCAAGGCTGGGTTGCCGACTAGAAATCCGGCCTAACTACAGGTGGCCAGTTGCATTGGTCTAGGAAGTGCTCAGCCCAACGATTCCGGCACTCCTCTTCAGATAACCGAGGCGTCATCAATTATTGCTTCGCTCACCGGAGGCTTTCTTGGACCCAGAAATACCTCACCTCCTCCATCTCTTTAGCCTTATGGATCCACCACACTTCTTGATCCACACACATGCGCTTATTCACCCGTAGTTTGACACTTTGTGGAGCGGCGTTATGCTCTCGACTAAGTAATAATCATGCGAGCTTCGAATAATTTTTGATTGTTGCTCGAGGTCGAATACTTAGCCGGTTGCGCCGGGCGGAGCGCCCAGCATCCTGTAGGGTTGCGGACAGTATCTACTGAGGTCTTGCACCAGAAGCCTTGGCCGGAGGGGACCTCAGTAGGTGGTTCTGACAGACTTATTTCACATCGGCGTCTGAGCTTTTCAATGGTCAAACGAAGTGTACGCATCTTTCACACCCCTAAAAAACGAAGCAAAGCAGCAATGAACAAGCGCGTGATCCGAATCCACGGTGTTGTAAAACGACCTACCCTTACCAGCCATAGCTAATAACGATGGGGTCCGTGTACGTCACAGGACAAGCTCCGGTTAGATTCCCACACAACCAATGGCCTTTTGGAGAACATTGAGATTTTTTCGGACCACAATTCATTCTCCAGTAATCCAGTAACTGTCATGTTAGGCGATACTGCAACCTTTTTAGGTCTTACTAACCGAGAATGGGTGGGAACTATGCAACTAACACTCTGGGTGGGGTCTCACGAATGCCTTATGGCGATGAAAGAACTTACCCTCTGGTGAATAACTGTTGCTTTCAATAGAGATAAGATGCTACTCCCCTTTCGTTGCAGCTAATATTGGTGTTTAGGTTGTACATAAATTTGCAGCTCGTAGTCGCTGGCAGAGGTAGCTGTGTATAGGACATTTGTGTCAGCTTCTGATCCCCGATGGCGTTAACTAAGCCGCTAGCCTGTAGCAGTTCAGTGCGTTCGAGAGGAGTACCGAACCATCCACTGTGGTGGATACTATCCAAATGGTGTTGCCCGGTCTCACTTACCTTAAGTCCCTGCCAAGGTAAATGTCCACGGAGGAAATACATAAACACATATCCCAGAGATTCGATATCGTCACGTCGAGACTGCTCGATTCCCGCATGAGCGTTTATACTGGCGTACCGAGCAGTACCTGTGAGATTTTTGTCTTCCCTGTATGCGATGTGACACCTAGATCGGTGATCTCTGGAAGGAAATGGAAGCAAGTGGGGAAAGACATACCGGTATTTCTTTGCTATACCAAAATCAACGAGAAAGACA
>NW_008751841.1:68293-207809 GCF_000715545.1 Opisthorchis viverrini
CTAGATCGGTGATCTCTGGAAGGAAATGGAAGCAAGTAGGGAAAGACATACCTGTATTTCTTTGCTAGACCAAAATCAACGAGAAAGACACGATTGCAGTGCGGCCCTATGCCCATGAGAAAGTTATCAGGTTTTATGTCCCGATGTATGAGACTCTTGTTGTGGATGTAATCTATACGCCAAAGCATTTGCTCCGCCAGAGTTAATACAGTCTTCATTGTGAAGCGCCTTCCGCAAAACGTAAAAAGGTCCTCAAGGCTTGGGCCTAGAAGATCCATAACCATCGCTCTGTAGCGATTATCGGGCCCGTCAGTACCAAACCAGTACACCCTGGGGATCCCAACTCCATTCTAGAGCATGTATTAATAACCTAACCGGGAAGTACCTGCAGAATTCTGTAAACTCGGCTTTCGTAAAACAACTGCGGGTGACGAGCAGTGCTTGGTTCAAGTTTTATCGCGACCTCCTCTCCTGTAGCAACATTATGACCCAGATATATATCGCCGAATGAACCACCACCAATTTTTCTGACCAGCTTCCATTTTCCAGCAATCATGAACTGATTCAAAGGGGATACGAATTCGCATTTCGTAAACTCCATTCTATGGACGAGCGGCGCCCAGCTGATCCCCTCACGGTGGTTGGATAAAACACAGTGGCTTTGTTTGTGCATGGGACACTTGGTATTCGGTAATTACTCCGAATATTCTCATGATGCGATAGATATGCAGCCAAATGGGAGCTTACCGCGATTGGTACGCTTGGCGTAAGAAGGATCACTGACTAAACCGACTCTGAAGGTCATAGCGCGCATTTCAATAGTTAGGACTGTAGCCCGGTGAAGTCGGCCAAGCCTTAGACGCAACCCCAAAATTTCTCTGAAACCTTTGTTCGAAACAAGAAATCTACAACATAACGTTTTAGTGTTTGATGGATATATCATGGCCCTTAAAATCTCCACACGTGGTCGCGGTATTATTAGGAGTTGTTTAAATGAACTCGGAGTCACATGTGGGCGCGGAATTCGTGTTTTAATGTTGTAACGCAGATGAACCTCGACATTACCTGCTTGCACGTCTATCATATGACTTTAAGTGTGTGTCTCTCTCCCTCTCTCTACCTATTGCAGGTAACACAGACGAGCCACCTCGGGCCCCGGACCCTGCTTGTACAACCCTCTGATTGACCTTGACCATCTTTGTACCCCTGACTTCCGCTTTCGGCCCCGAATGAAAACAGGTGTTGTTGCTACACTCCGGTCTTTTTTTCTGTGTCACCCGACCTGTGTGAATGTGGGCTGTGTGTGCCGTGTGGATTCAGTAATGCCATTCTCTATATCTGGACATTTCAGAACCGACGTGTGCCGTCGCAACAGCCTCTCGAACCTCGAATACCGCTGACTTCCTGACATCCCACGCTACATTGATGACTGAGGTAGGGTAAGCCAATTTCCGGGTTCATTTTCGATCTTCCTTTCAAATATAACGGCACACAAACGACGAGACCGTCAAAGAATCGGTCGGCATTTCAAAACTGATTATGTCCCGTTTCCAGTTACCTCTGCAGGAACCTGAGACGTTTCAAATAGGTGACGACTTTACGCTCTTATCGGTTCGCATGAAGGCATTTCTTCCACTGGTACATCCGCAGTATCACAGTTATTATGTCGTGTCCCATCTAGATGACCCTGCCGTCCGCCGTGTATTTTATTCAAGCGTTTCGCTGTCTGCACAACCGGACATCCTCTGGACTAACTTGTCTCGCCTGCTCGTCGAACGATCGCCGAGTCATGTCCCTCACTGTCGCCCAACATGAATCCCCCTTCCAACAACTCAATGCTTTACTCTCATCATCCGGTCAGCAATTTTTCTCCCACCACTTTCACACCTGATGTTCTATGTCCGGACTTGAGTGCGATAACCACAACAAAACCGCTGGCGCGAGTTGACCGCACATTCGGTGCCTTACAAGCGGTTTATTCAAGTCCCGATAATGAAGTTCATAATAATGAGAAGCCGCCAAGGGAGACGGAAGGAAACACAATAGCTCAGACTTTATCCGACAACTTGAAGCAAGTGCATGAAGAGACTTCCAACAACACAACACAAGTTCTTTTTTGTCATGTTGGTGATGTGGACGAGCGAAACCCAGCACCTTACACTGAAGACGATGATAACAATCAAGCTGTAGACAGCAAGCCACAACAAGCAGAGTGGCGGTGAGCGCGAACTCCAGTGCGCAGATGAATGTGGACAACCCATATACCATGACCCCGGACACAGTGTTCAACGATGCGGAAGTTTCTGCAGTCATCTCACCAGCTGATCACACAAAAATATACTGTCCATCAAACAGATACAGTTTCAGTCACTTCGCCGAACTGGACTCCAGTGAAAACGAAGACTTCCGTTGCCACTGAAAACACTCCTGGAGACCGGCAACCTATGGCTGAACAAACCCGCCTTAAAATTCCCGACACAAGAGGCAACGTGAGTGACTTGTCGCACTGACTGCTACTAAGCAAAAGACCTCAATGCACGCAAGAAGCGGGGGAATAACTGCCCTCAATCAAAAAGATTTTAGTCACATGCTGACCTAGCGCCAGCGGCTTCTGACTGCCTTTGACTACCCTTGGGCAACGATTCATCCCACACCAGAAAGCCAGAAAGCGCTTGCGTCATTCAAGAACTTAGTCAAGCACATAAGGACTTGCGTTGTCAATTTTACGTTCATCTAAATATCACTCTTCCGCATTGCCCTGGCCCACTCTTTAACTTTCGTCTCTCCTTCACCTGTCCGCCAAACAGTGGCAATAAGTACACGCGTTGCAAGCACTTTTCGAGGCTCGGGAAGGGTCACCGTAACGCAACTGAAACTGGACTGCACCAGCTTACACGTGTTCATCCCATAATATATTGTATGTACACCTTCCTTTCTCTCTATTACAGGCACACATGCCCGAACTGCATTGGCTATTCCGTTTTCCTGTCGTTTTACCTCTGGTTACGTTTTGGTTCCAATGCACGCGTGTTGCCGCCACGCACAGTCTTCTCTTCTTTGAGTTTTTTAGTTGTGAATAAAATTGGGTAACAGCAACCATCACTGGATAACCTTTTTATATCTCCTTGTTTTTATTTCTCTGCGTGCATAGCCGTACTCTTATTTAACTGAGTTTTGGGCGCGGTTGCTTCAGTCGGTTTTTATTCGCTAAATAAATTTGGGTTCTGGGATTTTCGAGGTGGAATTACCAGCTTTTCGCTGTATCCGTCATCAGTACCGTATAAGTTTCCCTGCATCTATTAGCGTTATATAATCCGCGGGTTTGATCCTATTATGAGGACAAAAGTGCCTTGGACTGACAGTCGCCTGCTGATCATTTACGGTAGTGTTTGTTTCCATTAAAAGTGACATGCGCGTCCGTCTATTTGCTTCCGTCAGTGGCCACAAGTATTTGAATTTTTCATTCACGCATGTTGGGATGTTTTACGGCACCACCAAAATCCACGCAGGCTTGGCACTCCGTCGTGTCAACATAGATCTTGCTCGTCAAATGTCAGCAGTTGCAACTCATCTACCACGGTTTAAGCAAACATTACACACTTCTATTCTGTCACCATTCTCTACCTGGAACCACCCAACCCTCACAGGAATTTAAAAGCTAGTGAAGAAGTTGATCATTTTCTCCGATGTGCGATTTTCAAAACTTATCTCCGATGCTAGATGCCAAGAAACGCGGATTCTAATCCATATTCCCTCAACAAACACCTAACCTCAGTTGCAAACAAGCTAGAAACCTGTTCACCACACTGACCATACTTTGCGTAACTGTGCCGCTGAATGAACTGACTGTGATTCTGCAATAGGATTGCTGAAAAAACTTCACGTTCGTTTGAAAACATCGCGTGGCACGCGAACTCTAAGCTGCCACAACCAAGTATTCGGTCAAGATATCGATCATGTCTTCCTTAAACTGAATTCACTTGCTGAAGCTTGCGAATTCAAAATAATTGCAACCATTAAAAACACAAACTAAGCAGTCCGGAAAACTGTCAAACGCTATTCGGGACTGTTGACTTGGTGTAAGCTCTGAAGCAGTGCGAAATCTCGAAATTGCACAGAAAGCATTCATATTCCCTCATACATTGGTACCTATTTAATTTTTATCTACCTACATCTTCCTTTGGTAATGTTGAAACCAGGGCTTGACGAACGTTGCTTTTGTAATAAATGTTTTGCCAAAGACTCAGTTTTCAATAGCTTTGAGGAAAAGTGCTTTCTCAACTCATTCGCAGATCCAAAACCCCAAGATGACAAATGGGTTCTGCTCAACGTTCCTCATTTTTCCCAACATTCTCTTGCAGCACTTCCAGGCCCTTATCCAAAACTATAAGATAATTTCTTCAACAGCTTTAACGTCCGGGCTATCGTTGATTCAAGTGGCTCTAGATGTTTAATCTCCTCATTACTCCCACGCACTCATACCTCGAAACTATTTCTGTGATATTCCGCAGTAACTATGACATTGGCGATTCAGTCATGTTTCCCCAAAGCTTGTTGTCCAGTGTCGTTTAACACAAGTTTGCTATGTCCGAATGGTCCAAACTTTGTCGCCGAAACTCTGTAAAAACGTCCTTCTCGGATACGAGATTTCTTGTCACACGATGAAGTTGAAATTCTACTTGGCGGCCGGTGGGTTGTCCTAGGTGTGCGTGCCGTAGCATCTGCTAAACTCGAATGCCCAACATTATTAAAAATCCTGCAGCGAAGTAAAAACCAGCTGCTACGAATACCGATGGACAGATGATTTTTAGCAACCAAATTAGACCAAATGCTCGCAGATGACAGGATCGGAGCGTAAAATGCTTCACGAAGAGTGCAAGCTTTTGTGACGCGCAATACCAACTACGAGCTGCATGGCTATGGACCACAGCCACATCATTAATCACTTCACCCACCCCGGCATGCGTCTTTCACCAAGACTGGGTCATATGCTCAAATTCATCGCACGTTACATCGCCTGAAGTACACTGCACCACCAGAACGCACAACACCAGGTTCCAACGTTCATGCCAAACTATCCGTTTGCGTCATTTGAATCCTATGGGAACGTTAATCATTTTCCAATCGTTCCAAGCCGATCATTTTAAAACGCAAACATCAATCCTCAATATATGCACTTGTTAAGTAGAGGGTAGCTTGACTGTTGTGATCCAGAGTTCGACCGTGTATTTTATCCAGAGGGCAAAAATGTAAACGTATCTCTACGCCGTCTAACGCTCAAAGGTCGCGTCGCTACATCCGAGACTTTCGACGAATAGGTGGAACCTATGCATGTTGCAGGACAATGTGAACCACACGAAATACACTAACGCCACCGTGGTTATTCAGGAACTGAAACCTTGACAACTGAGGGTGCTTCATCATCTCACTGTAATACAGACCCCGAAAATAACCTGGATATTCTTAGACGGTAGCGGCGTATTAATCCATACAATCCGCACAACACAAAGGCATGGACGAACTAGCAAAAGCTGTCCTGTTTTTACAAAAAAATCATGAATCCGTACACCATACTTCTCAGTTATCAATAACTGGTAATTATGAGTCGTTTATACATGGGCAACAGTTTGGGACATGTTGCAACACACCAAGAACTAAACGTCTTCGGATGTTTCGCCGCGTGTGTCACGTTCAGTTTTTGTCTCGTTACACCCTACTTTATAGTGTTTAGCAGTGTACTTCCTGCATGTCCCCATCGACTTACTGAGCCAGAAAAACATATCTAGTTTTTTTGGATATGCAATGTTTATTTAAGATTTAGGCGCTAACGACAATGCAGGAAAATTTATCTGCCTTGATGACTGATACGAGGAATGATGGGCTTGCAAACTGGTCCGTCTTCTGCCGGGGCAAAGCAAACTCACGCTTTTGAGTGAAAACTGTCAATATTTTTGGGTGTTTCTCGATGGACGCTTGGAGTACATTCCGTCCCTGATTGAACTGCGCGTTACCCACTGCAGCAACAAATATTTATTTACAGCTGTGTGAATCATTTCACAATGAATGGTATGTCTTCAAAAAGTCTGTAAAAGTTGAGATGCGTTGGGTAGCCTTAGTGAACGGTGACAATAGTCCATTCATAACCACACTTTATGGCAATAAAGCTTGGGTCCGCTGACAGTTATTGTTCATCGATACGATACAATGCTTCTGTACCCCGGTATATTGTCTTCTGTACGTTTAAGGAGATAAAGTCATCGGTGAAGGGTTACAGAAATGGCCTAAAGTCACAACAAGTGAGGGAATAAACGATGAGCGATGGTGCTTCTTCTCATTACCAAAGGCGTTATTTTAGCATTCTGAAGGTCAGTACTATTATGGCAAAAATGTAATGACTGATGCGTGCGACCCTATGGCTAGCTGTGCCAACAGTCGGGGGGGTTGTGGTGTAGCGACCCAGTCACCCATATACTTGACTGTTCAACTCAGTCGCTCACTGAACCGCGAGACTTGTTTATTTTCTCATACGCACAAACACGTCGCATTAAGCTGACACATCGGACATCGATTGTCTGCACCGCCTAGTCAGCGTAGCAACCACTCATGTGCCGACGCGCCCACATACATGCACTGAGACCTACATAAAGGCAAACCGAACCCAGTCAAGACACACAGGCTCGCGCGCGCGCAGGGAGCAGGACGTCAACCTCTTCACAATTCCACGGACACTCATGGAAAACGTGTAGCAGCCAAACTGCGGAGAAAACACGTTACCGACGTCCGGACTTTCACCAAGGAACTCTCACATACGATAAGTTCCTTTTTGACTTGCTCTCATTTCGCACTGTATTCATTTTTATACGTGTTGCAACCACGTTACAAAATTCTATTAGTGCACATTCACCTTCTGATTTGTATTATGACTTTCATCACCTGTGCACCAATAGTAGCAACCGCGTCACCACATACACGACCACACAGCTCACCATCACTCGCCACATTGCGAGATCTTCTTTTTTGTTACACCAACATATCACGCCACAGAATTGTGACTCACTTGACTATACAGCTCACAGTCAAGCCATAGATATCAAGACTCGCCTACTTTCCATACACGTACAAATCACGACACACAAGGGTGACTCATCAGACGTCGACTGTCTACCGTCCGATAGGCGTAGCAACAAGTCCTGTGCTGACACTCACACACACGCAAACGTCTATACATATAAGATTACAACACAACAACACGACACAGCTCAACAGGGCTGCGCACGTCGCCCAACTCAGAGCACATCCGCTCAGGACTTACGGCGTTTTCACTCACGGATAGTCGGGAAATACGTGTGACTGCTACACCAGTGAAGAAGAAACCTGCGTCCGGACTTGCAACATGGATCATCAACTTGTATCAGTATTACGCATATAAGCCTATTGTTATAATTTTACCCAACAAGCTGCCATTGTCAGTGCTCCCCGTTTTTTCTGGTCGTATAACTAATTTTCGGGTTCTAGTAGTGCGTCGACCGGGTAATGCCAAAAGTGGAATCAAGGTTCTGAAGAAAATACAACAAAAACGGTGATTGCGCCAACACACACCACTCCATAAAGAGGTAGATTACGCTTCATATCAATAAACGAGGACCAAAAATAGTTCGGGTTTCCAGCAACTATTTCCGTTAACTCATTTGTCACGTGAACTTGGATCAGTTGATAATAAGGAATGGAATGGATTAGTCCAGAACGGAGCCAAAAACCAGCTACGGAGGAATAATTTCTGTTAGAACTGTCTTAGACTCGGCAGAGTCTGGGCTAATTATGTATCACCACACGAGCCTAGATGGGTGTTTGACCTGACCTAGCCTTGACTACTTTCGCGATATTTCAAACGTGTACTTTAGTTTTCGTGGTCTGCTGGCTTTTTTTACATCTCTGGAAGATGTATGACAGAGCGGCTCGAAATTTCACATTCCAGCTAAAAACTGGAACTTCTTCTAATGTTGGACCCGGATCGTATGACCCGATAATTTCTAAATGTCATGAATACTATATTGGTTATGCACCATTCAACTCGTTGGCAGAGTGCAAACGTGAACTAACTTCAACAGATGCTGTGGCTTATCCAGCACCTTGGGATTACAAACCGGAACAAAGCCAGTGTGATATTAAGGTAAGCTTTCCCGAAACGTCATCTGTTACACTTACCTAACTTCAGAAGCGTGCTAACACACCTAAATACCCTCCTCGATTACGCCTGGGAGATTGAAATTTTAATTTCCGCACAAAAACCAGAAGAAGCGAGTGGGGTTATTTCTTAGGTTAGCGTTTTCCATGAGTATTGTCGTGGTCTGGATACTGTGAAAGTTACTTTACCAGGAGTGTTCGGCAAAGAATTATAAATAAACGCTACACTGAGAAAAAAATAATAGGAAGGGTGAAATGAAACAGACTCACCAAAAATTGTTATTTTTAAAACAGTTCGTCGTTGGCCTAGGTCAGTGAATAAACAGTGATCCAATTATGAGTGTCCAGGTATCTTCTTTTGAACAGTATCCACATACAGTAAAATCCGAAGATAGATGAAGATCTTTTGATACCAGAGTTATTACATGAAACACGCGAATGACTGCTGTAAGTGCGAACAAAATGATAAAGAAAGTCGAAGCACGTGACCATGTTTGTCTTTGTGTATACTTATAGAAAATGCACGTTTTTATAGTTTATGCCTATTTAACTGTAGAAGTACGTTATGTTTTAGTGGAAACAAAATAAAGGTATAAAACGCCACAGTTGATGGAGTTTCTCAGGCTGCGCATGCCTAGGAGTGACACCTAAAACCAACATCACCAGTCAGTACAGTGTAGACAAGCAGAACCACAAGCTAGAAGCAAGCGTGCAGACGGAAATGAGGCTACAGGACCGGAAATATGGTCAAACATTCTATGCAAATATGGCGTTAATGCGGACCAACACATAGCTGAAATTGATGAACGCTTCGAAAGCAAGAATTACAGAGGGAAACTAAGCAGTCAGTGGACCAGCATAACTGTGGGGAAATGCGCCATCCAACAGTCTCGTGAACTGGACCTTTTTAATATATTTAGGACCCTGATGCTGTGTAAAATCGTGCTACCGAAGTGAACCATTTGAAGTAGATTAACTAACAAGAGGCAACAACAAAAATAGGCTCATCAGTGCGGAACTAGACCTTATCGTGATGTGACGGTTTGTGCAGCTTCTTGGGTCATTGAGCTACACTCGAAGGTATCTGAGTGACACTCTCAGGGCTCCTGAAATGAAGCTGACCAATGGATAGAAAGCGGAATAACACTGTTCCCTTGCCCTCCAGAATGGGGAGTTAGAGCGTGAGATGGTTGTATTCCTTAAAATTTGCACGACTTCTATATTCACCGCCAGCTTCCGTTTCCTGTCTTCAGGTTTTTGAGCCAAAGGCGCCGACTAATGGCTTTCATTATTCCCCTACAAAATTTAGGGTACTCAGTACACCGACTTATGAGTTGTTCAATCGAACATAAGTTCACGTTACACTGATATCTGCCTTTCTTCATCAGCCGGGTCATCTCATATTCTGCACACTGAAAAATGTATAAAAAACAGACTGCCATTATCTCCCTCATTATTCGGTGAGAATTATCTTCCTGAACAACTAGCCCATTCCTTTCCTTACAAGAGGAGTTTGGTCCTGGTTACAGGTAGCACATGTAGGGCATCCAATTTGATTGAGGGTGCAGTTTGGTGTCACTGTTTGCTTGGTGAGTTTACTACTGTGCACGTCAACGCATGAAAAAACTCACAGGTCAATAATTGTAATAGTGTGCCGGATATGACTTCGAAGACTGCTTGCAGAGCCAGCTAAAATATGGGATAGAACCTTTTCCTATTTGGAGTGAATGAGCAACATGTTTAATCGTGGATAATGTTTTAAGCAACCCAGATGTTTCTGTAGCGTGCACTTCTGGACATTTGCAGTTCAACTAATGTCAGTAAACTATTTTCTCATGGAACGATGCTAATGATATGCTCACAAGGAAGTAATGTGGACAATGGGAATAAACAGTGCGTCCTACTGTTGGGATGGATCCTTGAGGGCCACTCCAAATATTTGTAAAAGAAAGGTTTTACTAGTACTTTCCGTTTCTCTTAAAATCTCAGCACCACTTAAAGGTTCAACAGCTGGAGATTGCTAGTTGTTCATCAGCGTTATGGACTAGTTATTTGTCCATGCAGACTTAAAATAAGTCCGAACTCAAAAATTAACAAGAAAAAAGTCTCACTTGCGGTTTCCTATGTGCCTTTCTGTTTATCTTCATCTGGAACTGCTGTCAGTGTATGCATCAAACTGACCAATACTAAAGTGCCACAGTTGCAGTGTCAAAAGTCAAAAAGGATGCAGCCCCTACAGTATTTAGAGACACTGGACTAACCAACCTTAAATCACTGGAAGGATTGCTTGGCTGGATTTTAGTAAGCACTTGGGAACGTTCCAAAATGCAAAAAATATAACACTTCAAAATGTTCTATCTAAAACCTAGAAGGATGACAATTATGCCAAGACAGCTTACGTAATACCTTTTATGAAGCAAACAGGAAAAAAAGATTTGAGTGTAGAAACCATTTGCTAAACAGGTTATTGTAGATAGGATAACTATGAATCAGCTTCGGTCTGGCAAACTAACCACTCCTAGAAACTGGTCCACTTTCACAGAAACCTGGCCACAAACAATGCTATGAAAGTTCAACAGAGGTTACAATACTTACGGTGTTCACTGTATCTTGCACCTTGATTCATCCCTAAGGAATACAAGAAAGAGCCACGCATCCTTAGTGCTTACAATGTGAGGATTAGCAAGTACAGAGATAAGCCATCCTTCAAAGTTGTTCTGAGAGAGTTAGGAACTGGTATTTTTGGATGCCGATTTAAATATGTGGGATACAGATGCTCTTTGGTTATTAAGTGCTTAATCATTGTCTAATGTATCGTGCAGTTACACCCAGATGTAACCGAGATCTCTAAAATGTCATTGGACCAAGGCGCTCAAGATACTTAGAACAATTATCCAAGGCAGAGGTGACAACGGCAGGGTAGAGGTATGCTCCTTCCCGTTTATTACGTACTAAGGCGGTATGACGGTACAGTCAGTGTCATAAACCGTGGACGACCGGGTGGTCGGAAGTATGCGCATGAGGATTGCCGTAATTTTTATGGCACCGGATGCTAAAATTTTAAAGTGTCACCGCTACAATCCACTCGTTACGTGCTAGCAACTTTGATAAACTCAACATCGGCCGGTGGGCACTGGCGGGTGGATATTACTTAGCACGCAAGGTGAAAACCTATTTTTGGGGCAATATGTATTCACAACAAATAGAATCAGAAAACGACCGAATAAACCTTGATCCACTCTATTCTAAGGGGAGCCTGTCGATGACCCCAGAAAAACATCTCAGAAGGAGTGATCATTTTTAGGCACAGACCAACCTCCGAAAACAAGTGAGTGAAAACCAAACAACTCCAACTGTTAAGCTTAAAACAGGAAAAGAGTGTGACAAACTGAAAGCTTTCTCAAGAGAACAAAATTGTGGCGTAGACATGAAAATTTGAGAAAGAAACAAAAAATATGAACAATACACTCCAAGGAGGCGTTCAGAAGCGCCAATCATATTAAAACGTAGAACAAAATTCAAGCGACATCTGTGAAAGTTATATACGGGGGAGAACTTAGCGTATTAAAAGATACACAAACATTATGCTTTTTGAAGCAACTAGTCATCCAAAGGAAAATATTTAAGCAAAATCGCAGAACAAAACCAAAATAAGTTCAGAATGTGCCCCCTTTGACAATAATTGAAGACTCATTCGGATGGACACTGCCTGTACTTACCGACGAGAAGCCAACTGCCTTGATGGTTTGCTAGCCAATATCATCAAGGACTTACCGATCATTACCAACAAATTGTCAGTAGAGGCTACCACTGAGTAAAAGGCCAACAGCTATGAAAGTACTTTCGCTGAACCAGGGACATCTATTAGTGCTACAACACTCTACATCTTTACACAGGATGCCAATTTTGGCACTGTGCAGTCTGACATTTAGGGATAGCAATATACCTACGTTTTGGGAAGAAGTAGTATTCAAAGCGTTCATAATACAATCCATTCTAATACTAATCCATTCTAAAACAATCCTTCTAACCAGTTAGACTGACCCCTGCCATAAGAATACTCATAGCAAAATTGGTAGAGAAATAGGTCTTGATGCACTTTTAAGAGTTCAGTTTTGCAGCTGCACAGCAACACAAATTAACATTGGGACGCTAGTACGCTACGAGCATAATACCAAGCAGAACACATTGAAGAGGGCGTAAGTAGTCTGTCTTGTCTTCAGACCTACACAAGATCGCCAGAAGTGCCAAATTACAAATCGAGTATATCAGTGACTTGGTTTAAAAATCATTACGTTTTTTGGTTGTGGTAGCAACCCGCTTTTGAACTTCCTTAACAGCAAGAGTAACGTTTGCATATTCTGGATACGAAACATTGGTTACACAACCAAATTTCAGGCATAAATAAGCCAAATTTAGCTTTTTTGCAGAAAACTTGAAATTGTTTGGCACATCTGTACTGCGCATCACGTACATAATCTGTTTGATGTTGTCACCAAGTGTCACTACCTAGCCATTTGAAAAAACCTTGACTACTTGCTGACAGCAAGTTGAAGTGATTCTTTAGAGATGTGTGTTAATTATCCCGTCATTGTTGCAAAGCGAATTCAAGCAAAAATGCCATGCAGTTATACTATCGCCACCATTTTTACTAAATATAAATTTTGTACAGGTTTTAAAGGGGCTTTAGCTGCCAAAGAGTAATCTCGATAATAATTTGCAAATAAACGTCACACATCAAAATGAATGGAAAGTGTCAGCAATGTGAAAATACACTGACTAAATTGTTTTATTACTAAAGATTTAAAGAATTAAGGCGATAAACTGCAATTAAATGCGTTGTATATGGTCAAATGATTAAGTGTTGGGAGGCCATGAGTTTGAGTCTCCCTAGAATGTTTTGGTGTAAGTGCACTGCTAGTGATTTTTGCTGAAGATGAAACAGCAATGTGGCGCTTCTGGTCTTCTCAACATAGACAGGAATCATCTCCAATCATCTACGCTCGCTGGTAATGAATTCTGCATTTCGCTACCAGCTCACTAGTTGACTGCATTTGGCCTATACCTTCCTCATGGTTACGGAAAGATGGCTTCCAACGAAAACCGATCCACTGGTATTTTAAACAGGCAGTGATGTCAAAAAACCCACGAAGAGTCTTGGTTTGTTCGTCGTAGGTTAGTTAATTGTTTAAAATTTATTCGCAGTCTGTCGATATCACTGATATAATTTTTCAGCTAGATTCAAGTAGTGTCTTGTTGTCTGATTGGACTACCTGCCAATTGAAGTCACGTGTCGTCTACCGAAAAACTCTTAATAAACAGCACCTTTGGCTGAATTTACAGTTTTGGCAAAGACAGCCACCCTTACGAGGAAATACTCCGCCGGGTGTAGAAGTTGTTCAGATTCACCGTTTCCACAACAGAGCACCTTCTTATCACGTAAGAGTTATCAAGTCTGCAAGTAAGTAACAGTGTAAAAAATATTTCGCCAATTAAAATCATGGGGTTTTTCTTGAAGTACAGGGACATTTAGGTTAGGTTTAAGATGATTTATTCAGGTATTTTGATACTGCTTGGAAAGCTAACCATACCAGCTGGAGGATAAGGCTAAACACAATTGAGAGAGCAAGAGTTCTTCATGTTCCCTAATAGCGAGCTTTTGTTTACTGACTCTGGGCAACAGTTTTCTCTCTGTTTATCCGACGTAGTGTTTTTTACTACTCACGCATTGAATTTCCTGGAAAACATTCGTTTAATCCATTGTGTTGGGTTTCCCCTTTGTTTTCGATAGTACTCTTTTCTCAGCGTGCCTGAAAGTGACACAATTAGCCGTAGTGGTATAGTTTCTATGTGTGTTCCAGAATTTTATAGAGTCATAGATTATTGGATTGTTTGGCTCACATTCACTAATATTCCTTGGTTTTAAACTTTCTGAGGTGTTTCACTCGCGTTAGGCTCCTGCTGATTTTGTCAGCTAAGTTTTTGGATTGTTCATCCTACAGACGGCAGCACGTGATTAAGTCGGACCTCTATGACCTCTAGCTTGACCAGGTGCTTCAAACTCAACTGCAAATGCCATAAACTACAGAGATTAGCACCAAATTTAGGGTTCGTCGTCGAGATTACAGTGCAAAAACTGGTAGGGATCGCATAGCCAGACAATAATCCTAGAGTTTGGACACGTTATGTAGACGATACTTTCGTCGTAATCTAAAAGACTGAGCTATAACCAATAATCCAGTTGATTAACAGCGTCTTTGATGATATGAATGTCATGATGGAAGAGGAAAACAACAAAAAGCTTGCAGTTTTAGATGTCTTCGTCACAAGGCTGCGAAATGGACAAATGGAAACGAAAGCTTACAGAAAGACTGAGTATATAAATCAAATTCTGAGGTAACACAGCAACCTTCCGAACTGTCACAAACGGAGCTGCATTTGGACGCTTTTCAGGCAAATTGAAACACAGTGAAACATAGTGGAATCCCAGGCAAAAGAAGAGAGACGTTTATGCAAAGTCTTTCAAAGCGGTCACTCATGGGAGTTCATCTGGAATTTCTAATAAAATTCAACTCAGCTAGCTCGACGGCCCAAAGCACAAGCAAAATATTACACTGCAGAACACCAGAAGCGTAATGGGAATGGCGCAAGAATACTACGACAGCGTGGCATAATAATAGGCCTACAAACATGCTGTAAAGAGCGCCATCGAAAACAATGAGGGACCCTAATACGATGAGATAGATTACCGTTATCTACAAAACGCAACGCGTGTATTGTGGAAAACACTACGTGGGATAAACAGGGAGGAATCCGTCGACCAGAGTCAATGAACACAAGCTCGCTACTAGGAAATACGCATAACTCTCGCCCGCTCGTGTACATGAAGGATGGGAGAGACAAGAAGCCGACTGGAAGAACCTCAGCATACTAAAACAAGCAAGAACAATTAAAAAACGCAAAACCACGGAGGCTTGGTATCCCACGGGTGAAGCAATAAATAAACATGTTGAGATTGACCTTGTCCGTAAACCTCTGAGGACAGAGGAAATCTAGAGCCATCAAAACCTCAAAGCGAAAAAGAAGAGTCAAAGAAGAAACCAACAGAACCAATGCAAAGAGGCGGTTGGGTTATAAGGGTAAAGTAATTCGATCAAAATTTGATGAAAACAACCAAATCTGATCACCAAAGAAGCCCAAAAATAACGACAGCCCAACTGAGAGAGGACATACAAACTAATCAACCTGGCTCGTGAATATAACTACAAGCTGGGAAGGGACCAATCAGGATGAAAGCAGCAAACTACTGAAAAAGGGAATTGCGCCATCAACCAATCAAACGACCGAAAGGTGGACACGACGCATACAGATCGCGGACGGATCAACCAGAAGTTAAGATAATAGATGACAACTTCCCGATGCAGTGTAGCAACCGAACTCAAGAAGTGCAAACCACAACGCAACAGAGAACATGATCGAACCAGTCAAACTCCATGCGCGTTAATTATGAATGGCCAGTTAAGTTATAGGTCAAAGCTTCTGTTTGCCGTCTGTATAAGCACATGTACGAAGAGGGAATGTTCCAATCCATTAGTGCACTGAGTGCTACCTCGGATGGTGAGAAACCTCTGCAAGCGAACTGTCAAACTGGCGAACAGATCAACAGCCGCCTAATCAATTACTCGAGGCACCAATATTCCGACACAATAACAACAGATTTTTCATTCTTACCTGACACTAATAGCTGTTCAGATTTAAGTGTGGAAAACTGGTCGTCGTTCTTATGTAATGTAGAAATTTTCAGTCAATGTGCTTTCAAGCATTTAGGTTGAGGATGCTGAACACTCCAAAGGCAAATGAAGTTTACGACCACAAAAGTGGAGCTTTGTTACTGTGACAAAGCTGACCTGGATGCTCAAGGTGTCATTGTGCTAAGCCAAATTGTAATGATGAGTTCCTCTTCAACAAGGTTAGTCTCTCCTCCTTTGAGCGGGTTCGTTAACCTCCTAGTTGGTTATTTAACATAACGCATCAACCAAATGAATAAAATGTTTCGACAGCTTCCTATGATAATATATCTTTAGCAATAGAATTAGCCACTTATCTTTGGGACGCTGCATTATTTCGTATAGCTGATTCATTGTAGACTGGAAGATTATATTCACTTCTGTGTCGGCTCAAACTGAGCACTTCTAAAAATACCAGTATTATAATTAGTGATGTCAAGGTGGCTTTAATTGCCATAAAGTTGAACTTTCTGAGGACCATAGACAGCGTCTAACAGACTGAATCAACTTTACCCAAACGTGGGTAGTAAACATTACTGCGTACCGCATGAAGGGATGGGAGCTGCTCTGCCCCTTTATTGGAATCTAAAAAGCAGTGAAATGACTGAAACTGCCACCATTTTACTCATATTACCTCATTAGCGACGGTGAAGATTATGGTAATTTAAAATTTTTCCCTATACATAAGGGTGGTTCTTCAGTCAGAAACCGGGACGTTCGCTTTCCTCCACTAAAACCTTTTGGTCCAGGGCCGAACGCTTATAATATCACCTCCAAATGGGGATCAAAGTATCCTGGACCCTGCGGACTGGCGATTCCAGACACAATGCTGCAAACACCGGAAGAGATAGAAGCAGTGGAAAGAGCACAAGCCTTGGTGAGTTCATGGCTTTCCTAGCTGACTTTTTCCGCCGATTTTTTGCTGGTTTGAAATAGAATCCTGGTTGGTCACTGAGAATCAGTGTTCACATCATAATCCGCTTTGTTATAGAAAATCGAATACAAGCTCCTAGACTTGACGGTGAAATAAGTCATACCAGGTTTCCTTGCAGGCAGTGTTGGACTTAGGAAATAGGTCTCTCTTTCAGTCTTCTTTCCTCTTAGTACTGGGATGCAGATGCTGTGTAGTGAAGAAAGCGCAAAAATAAATCAAGATGGAAAAAAGGTTGGAAAGTTGAAACGTATAGACTTTTGTTAGCACAAATATCCAGTTATTCACTGACTGGCTGTCTTTCGAAATGTCATTTATTGCCCACTTTGAGTTTGGTTACTCTTGTCTGTAAAATGGCACAGTGTTTTTCATTATATTCGTCGATTTTTTCCTGGACTACCCTGAGTCAGAAATCGCGCTTTTCAGTTTCACGATGTCATATTTGGACGGCCGCTCCTGGTGTATGTTTTGCTCTCATGGAAGTGATCTTTTAACACAAATATGAGTTATTATCAGCACCCAGTTTGCCTTGATGTTGCTGTTCTCAATTAGACGAAAATGAAATTTTTACTCGTGTGCAAAAGTTACTTGTTTATTTTGAATCTGACCTGTAACTGAATTCGTCTTGCAAGAATGCATTTTAAAGTTTATGTGTTGACCGATGATACCACTTACCAATCATTTGTGATTGGTAGAAACTATTTATTGAATTGGGGGGAGTTGTAGGAGCTCCATAATAAAATCACAAAGCTACTTATGATTGCTTCATATTATGTTAACTGAATCACCTCTTATCCGCCGGCTGGTGAATAAATAAAATAAAATGTCTACACATACAATGATGATAGTAAGCTTCAATGTGCCTCCTTTGGAACGAAAAGCGATAGTTGTTCATTTGCTTTTCACTTACCAGTGAAGATGGATATTGAGCTGTCAGTCGTGAGTAGAAAATGTTACTGAGCTAGCGCGGTGAGACGATAACAGACGATAACAGTCCTATTTAGTATCAGGCGCATTTCGTGCTAAAATGAGTACTCATACAGCATTCGTTAGTGCATACTATTGCCGCACTTGGGTGGCATTCTCTGGCAAAGCTCTCCTCAGCAAAGTCCGAGTCTCCTGATAATGATAGTGTCTAACTTACATATTTTTTGGACATTGTTGAAAGAGAAATTTGCACCAGAATACGAAACTTACCACATGCCTACAAGTTGACGTGTCTAGAATGCGATTATCTGATGAATTTGAGTAGCTAAATACTGCTTACCAGGATTTGAGGGTTTCAGGTCCTATGAAACTGTTTCGTGTAATCATGCTCTGACACATCCAGGTGTCTGAGCACGAATAACCTTTCAACCCTTTACTCATTTTTCACAAGTGCAATCGAATCAATGTCATCCGATTCAGGGACGTTCCAAGCATACCATCTGGAAGTAATGCTAATGGTTATCAGGAAGGCCCCGACGGGCGGCTACAACCACGCACGGGAATTTATAGGGAAAATATTCACGGAAAGTCGTTTTCTGATCCAACACCTGCTGCCAATTGTCTACGATATCATGGCTGTGGCTGGTCAAAGTCCGTAAGTAATCGTTTTATCTGTCATTTTTTTTTACTGTTTTGGCCGATTTCACCGGCCGAATCCCAATTCAGCCGGCGAACTCGGCCAAATCACTGAAGTGAGTATAGTTAGGTCAACCGGAAGGTCGACCAGCATTAACTTACACCAGGCGTCATACGTATTCGCCACACACTTCGTTCTTCTGAAGTAATACAAGTGGAAATAGCACTTTGTAATCGACGTAATCACACCCCTTTCTGAAGTTCGTGGTTCCGCCCAAACTCTGGCCAAATCATCAAGAATCTGACTGAATTTAGGCTGACATTCGCACTCTCACTATTGGTGTGTTTGTTGCGTAACCATGAGGCAATTTTATTCTTCATCTTTGCTCATTACACCATAGTATAGGAAGTCACATATCCTGATTTAACATATGACCGCATGGTATCACTGTAGGCGTGAAGTGAGACGAAGAATTAACTTGACTACTGAAAACTATTAGTGCCGAAACTAGTAACACTGGATTTTCCTCGGAATGCCAACGTCATGTGAAAATACTGGCAACGGAATGATGCCATAGATGAAAAAGTGACAACCGTGTTCTGATTCATATTGCGACGTTAGTCTTTCTGTCGAGTTGAAGTGCTTTTTACCTTTCCTTGCGCAGACGCAAGGAGTCTAACTAGTGCGTTGCTGCACATCTCCAACAATGATTTCATTTTGGCTTACAGGAAGCAACAATTCCTACCCAAAAATCTGCCAAATATGTTCCGTTGCATCTGACTACCTAAACGACAGTAGCGCATAGGTCTTGTTAAAATGTACTGGGAAGATTCATAAGAGTAACTGACATTTTGTGGTTAGCTGCGTAGTGAATAACGTATAATGGGTAGTATCGATTTGGATGTTGGAACATCTTTTTTGTTAAGAACCTCATTCTAGTACCAGTGTTTTGAAGAGCATTTGCTAATTTGAACTTCCTGTTCGCCTCAGAGGACCTACAGATTTACTGGTCACTCCTCAATTTGTATCGTTTTAGACAAGCCAGAGACCACCATTGTTTAAACCCACACATGATGTCGGACCAGCTCAGTATGAACCTTATCCAGATTTCTGGGAAAAACTAATCAAACAGGCTCGTGAGCGCGACGCAGTTAATCTTCAAAATCCATTGAAGGTACCTCGGTTCGTCGAAAAAGTCATGCGTGAGGTCAAGCGATTGGTGAGTCGCACAAACAAAGTGGTCATCAATGTTTATAGGTGAAACGTCACAGATGACTGTCATTACCGAGTAAAGATTTGACCACATTCTTCTTGTGCAGACACATACGGAATGTGAAGTTAGATGAACTAAAATGCACCCTGATGAAAGTGGGGTGTTCAGGATATAATGTATTAGTTTTCTAGTGTCAGCCCATGTGTTGTTAACCTATGAACAACTAATTTGCATTTATAATGTACTACTCATAAGGTTGCTGAAAATCCATCGACAACCCACGACCGGTTTCGCCCTTCTTGGGGCTCATCAGGTAGGCGCAGTCCCCGGGTTTCCGTCAACCTTATGTTCTACTTGAAACCGGTCGTTGGCTGTCGATGGATTTTCAGCAACCTTATGAGTAGTACATTACAAATATGCGTGTATCGCGATATTCCAAATATCGTAGCGACTGAAGCATGAGGCGGCCTGGTGCAGCACATTCAGTTGCCTGAGAACATCACAAACGAGAGATTCAGCTGGATTCCAGGTGAGTCTCTCGAAAGAACCAAATTAGTTTGCGGATGAGTGTATATTCGCTAATTTGCATTTAGTTTGGCTGCAAATCTTTGTGGGTGTGTTTGTCAACTCAATTTAGACAAACTACGTTTACCAGTTAATTATTTGAACTCAGGTGTTCATTTTTATTGCTGTGTAGGCAAGTGTCCAGCATGGAGTGTCCATTTACGTTATAACTGTACTTAATTTATCCTGCAAGGAGTTTAATCCATTCTCAGCCCAAGGATCCACAGGTTCTCACAGTCGCGCAAGGATCGATTACGAATTTACCAACTGTTAAGCAGAATGACATTGCTGCACGATCTCTTAACATCTGCTGAGGATCCCCAAGCATCTGATCCTCAACGTAGTTGAACTATATATCTGGTTAGCTAACATCAGCGAATTCAGAGCACAAGTTAGGAAAACGGATGCCTGGTAGATTAACACGCGCTTCATCTTGGCACTGCAGCTTACAACCATTCAGTGTTGTCCTACAAATCTCAGCTCATCGCCTTATATGGAAAGCATTCTTTTCCATGCTGAATTCAGAACGAGGCATGCGATTTGACGGGTGGTTATAAAGTGTTTTAAGAGGCGTCCTATTGCTACTGGAACAACACACACCACCTGACTGAAAAAGATACATCAGAAGAGTTTCAGGGCACGTAACTGGTGGTCTTGCTCACAAGTTCTCTATAGCCAGTCTAATGAAGTGTTCTGAAGCCTCCCCTGATGCTTCCTTCGTCTTCCTCCTACAAATCTTTATCTCAGAAGAGCATGATTATAGACAAAAAATGAGAATCATAGGGTGTGGGACGATGTAACGTAGTATAGTAAAAGTGAGGGAAACGTTCAATTTGGGAGCATGCCGTTAGATCGGGCGAAATGACCTCCAAGGTACGTGAGAATGTTTGGCTTGGAAGCACACATGTAAAGGCCAGCAGCTGAAAAACAGTGCGCATCGCTCAGTAAGCGTTGGCATCGTCCAGACTTATGCATCAAGCAAGCGATGCCAGTCATATAGGGTAGGGTGTGAAAGTCACTGGCAATTAAGAACACACTTATGGCACACAAACATCGTAAGTCAGTAGAGAACCAAAGGAGCTGGGCAAACACAATTCACCGACTATGATCGTAGTAAGCTTCAGTCTAACAACAACTTTGGTGGATTGAGGAAAGCAGATACCTTGGTATGAAATTATCATCGATTCGTGGACCAAAAAAGTAAAGTTACGAACGATGGCAGATGACACCGATATGGTTGCTAGAGGACATTTGTCAGCACATTAATCCTGCTTCTTCTCATTCCACGTAATTACTCTGCACATATCCAACGCTATGCTGACGTCTAGTACCGCTGCTCAGCGTTCGCAAGTAGAGATTAGGTTGACTTTGAATAAAGGTGTCGAAATAGGTCCTCTCGACTGCTCGCGGACCAAGGAGACGTTTTCCGCTTTCTTTTACAGTCCTAATGTAACAAACATATCGAGTATCATACGTGGTGCTGCAGAATGTGCACCAAACTCCACAACTGATCACTGTTTTATGACAATATCATCTACTCACCATAAACAGGCTGGGCTTCTCTAACTCTCGTCCTCAGAAGGTCGAACCCAGCACTGGGTAGAGAGCACCTCCTTTTCCATAAGCGTCATCTGCTGTATCGGGATGGTTGAATTCTGGCTTGATGTACCGAGTCCCTCATGTTATTTAACAGAGTGGATGTAGCTGATTGAAAATTTTTTGTAGACTAGACTAGGCTTTTGAGATTAATACTGTAAACTTGGCTGAGCACAAGCAAATTTGTTGATAGGTAGTCATTTGTGACCTCCATTCGATGATGCTGCTTAAGCTCAGTATGAATCAAACTTTCGAGCAGGTTCAGCAACTACTCTCGTTAGTTGCAGACCCCCTCCCCTCTGAAAATAACGAGAATACCCAAATATGTCACGGCGTCTTTTGGATTTTACTGAAACCGCGGTTGTCCGGTGTTTTCGTTCCTACAAATAACCATCGCTTTCGTCTTCAGCTCTTCCCAACTGAACATTATCTGCTTCAGGATTCTCTTTATGGTGAGCCTGACTTTCTACACTCACACAGTAGTCAGTAAATGCATAACCATCGACCAAGTTGTCATGGAACTGCCAGTCCAGTTGTGACATCGACAAGGACCTCATTCATGGCTGTGATGAACAACATTGAAAAGAGTAGATCTCCCTGTCTCACTCTGTGGCGATGAACTTCCGAAAACTACTACAGTGTTCTCATAGGAATTTACGACGTGTCAACCTGGGGCGGAAAGGTGCCCCAAACGCCTTGGCACATCAGACCGTTTGTTATGCGAAACTGAATTCAAGGATCTCGAGATGCCAACAAACACCAAACTGACGTTGGATGTAGTTGCTGAGGTGCGGTGTAGTCAGATATCATCCAAAGATCGTCTCGATGTAGAATTGCGGACTGAAGGGAAGACACTTACAATCTACGGTTCTGCAGGTTAGCGACCATTTGATGAAATTACAGAACAGGAATGGACAATATGAAAATTGGTCCCAGTTGACCAGGTAAAGCCTGATTTAAGACATGAACTAGAGTCACCAGGGCACGAAACAAACACGGCAGACAAATTTAAAGTAATAATGGAAAGTGGAAATACGCAGTAAGAGCATTGGCCGTGAACTGGCGAAGCATTCCGTGTGTGGCGTTGACTGACTAGCGGACGTACCGCCCATCCATCGTCATCACCGTCATCAGCTGCAAAAACTGCATACGTACACTAGTTTCATTTACTGATGGATTGGAGAGATGGGCTAGATAGCTCCGCATTAGAGGCGGTAGTTAATATCGTCGATGCGTTATTACAGGGATGTCAGTGAACGTTTCATTGGATGGTACGGCGAAATTCGTCCACTGCAACTAGCAAGATAGAACTGCAATCAGGTAGCAGCATTGCGCAACTCGGCAGGCTATCCACGTATTTTGGGTCCAATAGCTTGTGTGTCTGGTAGTGTTTGACGTCCGAAGGTAGGTCGCAACTTCCTTTGTATGGTCTCTTCCAAGATCCATAGAGCACAGCACACGCTGCACAATTCCGCGTTTGGCGGTATGAGGTCATGATGGTGGCGTAGTTGCCTTGGCGGACCTCCTTTCTGTTAGCCAGGCACACGATTAGCTTGCGGGTGAAGGCGCCGAGGGACAGTTTTCCACTTTTGTGGGAATATCTCGGGTACGTATAGGTCCAGGAGCAATAGGGCCTGCTCGGAAGTAACAAGTACGTTAAAAGTTAACAGGATGGTCAGTCTCGTTTGGAGTCGTTGAGCTCAGCGCACTCAGCTTGATATCCAAGTTACCGATTGGTGACCATGAAGAGGTAGTTCAGTGCGCCAGCTTAGCACTTGTTTACTAGCTACTTACTTACCATTTATTACTAACTGCCTCGTTTACTTATTAGCTTATTTTGCTTTATTTCTCAAAGCAAAGGGATCAGTATTTTCTTTCTGCACTTTCTTTGAATCAGTTAGAGAGTGCAGAATGCTGACCAACGCTGGTGTCAGTTGCTCAACAGCAGTGACTAAACATAGTATTCCAAGAAATGTATCAATTCGCTTCCAGTGTTTGCCCTTACTTTGCGGTAATTACTATTAGTGAAAAGGGACGGGCTGTACCATCCGTAGTGTGGAATCACTTCAATCTATAACCACACAGTTGTGTTCTATTTTTGGTGTAAACGAGGTTTCTGGTGTGGGTTACATAATGCACTAAAGACGATTCAACCTTGCCCAGCTTTGCATCTTATCTACGTTTCCTGTACTGGGTGGGTAGCCGACACCTGTAGCCGACAGTTAACTTCCACTTTTTGCCTTCGGTGTTACTGACTTTTTCTTGATGCCAGGTTACTGAGGTTGCCGGTACAAAATCCCGCCGTGTCTAACCGGATTGGCGGGTTATAGGAAAAACCAGGCCCTGGGGAGAATCCTTCCAAAAATGTCAACTTTTTTCCAGGCCCCAGATTAGTGGTTCACTAACCTTTTCTCTGTAATCAAAAGAATTCCATTTCATTGTTTCTCTACCATTTTGATAATCTCTCGTCCCATTTGATGCCGTACCATGTCTTACTGTCTAGCGATATGTGCTTCCTTGGTCAACCCAGCAATGAAATTAACATCAAATATATTTTACTTTTTTTTCTGAAGATTCCCCTCAAGCCAGTTTGAAATCATGATTAACGTTATAGGGTTCACCAGCAAGGCTTGATTTCACATACCTTTCGTCGGTGAGAACTTCGCTGTGGCAGAAAATTTCACATAGTCTAATCAGCTCGTGATCGGAGAACCCGATGATTCGGAAGATTAGTAACTTCAGTAACACGTAGACTACGTATACTGTTTATCTGACAAGCAGATTAAAAGTAGCACTAATTTACAGATTACTATGCAACGCATTTTTATTTCATTCCCTCGCCCTTAGGATTTTCCGGCGCCAAATGCTTACGAGCTTCCCGATGTAATCAAGGCGAATACGGCGCAGCGATCTTTCAGAGGCGTTCCTCTGCACGGTGCTCCTTTTAATGTGGAAGCTGAGGTCAGTGGCTTTCATTCTGTGGCTTATGAGCCGTTACATTTGGGTGGCAGCGGTGATCGACGCGCCATCTTAGATGTATTGTTTCTAGTCAAGCTGCGTGCATTATCCAAAGTTTGAATTTTTGGGTCAAAACGACCAGTTCTTAAGAGTCTGTTTCTCATGTTCACCTGTTCAGATATAAGACTTCAGCTGCTTCCAGCGTGTGCTAGTTCAGTAGTGGCACACTCTAACCGCGCACTTCAGATATACATAGCTCAAAGCCCAGTCGGGCCAAGGATGCATTGCTGATGAACTTTAATGATGTGGAAACTCGAATTCAATGCTTTCCTCCCTTGGCATGGACGCACCCACAACTGAACGATCCAGTACAGCCCCGTTTGGTCCTGTCTCGTGGGTCGGGTGTTTTATATAAAATCATACTGTCTGATGCCGAAACGAAATTCAAAAAAGAGGTCGAGCGAGACACATGCGGGCCGGGAGGAAATCACAAGCATGCACATCCATGCGGACGCAAGCACTGAATCACATGCTCAGTCCATAACCCTGACGGGCCAATCAGACTGCAGTGTTACCGATCGCGTTACCGGCGCAGCCGGATGGATTACCTCGTTCAGACATGCTGACGCAGGTGCATGCGGTTGTTTGCCAACCTGCACTGTCACGCCACGACGCCTCCAAACACGTGATAGCAACCTGAAGGAACACCCGTTGGTGCGAAGTGTGCGAAGTTCGAACATTACAGTGGCATCTGCGAGAGTCTCACCAGAATACCCCGTTTAGGATATTTTTCATGACAATATGCTGCAGTCGGTACACTTCTCGAGATATCGACGTGAACTTTCTCGACTGATCACACACTCATAGGGCTTCGGCTGAGGTGTGTCATTAACGAGAGATTCAACTGGTTTTGCTTTAAGACCGATGCAGTATACAAATTACAGTAATTCTGCCAATAAGTTGTTTCAGATGTGGCTCAGTTTTGCAGCTGAACTTCAGCACCAATACTTAAGCGGTCTGTACAGGTTTTTGATGAACGGTGTGTAAAATTGTGGGTTCTTAGGCTTCGGAAACTGACTAACCGTCCACTCGATACGCCTATAAGTACAATATGGCGACTGGACTTGTTGGCGTCAGTGGCTTCCAGTAATCCAGCTACCTGAGTGTAAACGTTCTAACTGAAAACACAAGAGCGGATTCAATATTCTGCCGTTTGTAACAGCTGCAAATTTTGAATAGGAACAAAAATACGAAAACATACGGATAGCCACGTGACTTGTGCTTGCTTTTGGAAAAAGTATTTTAGTGAAATGCCAGGTATATATTTTGTCGGACAGTAGAGCTGAATTCAATGACCCGACTGACTAATACGAACTGACATGTTTGATCAAATCAATTAAATATGGATGCGATACCTCAAATGTTTTTGTCATTGTGCTTCTAATATTTTTTAACAGAGGTTTGATAATCCACCAGACGACACTCCAGGACCAGATACTTACAGTATTCAGCAGAAGTGGGGTGCTACTCCATCTAAAGCACCATTCAATAGCACTGCGATTCGGTTTAAGACGAAATTCGAAGGCTCACCAGGTCAGTTACCACAAGGATCAGCACGTTCATTTTTATTTTTTCTCTTATCCACATATATTATATTTGCTTATACAGTTGTTTCCCCTTGAAATATTCTCGTTATTCATGCGTAAAGCAAAGGGAATAACTTTTACCATTGAAAGCCTTTTCACACCATTTGTGAAGTTACCTCTTTATAGCCATGGGGAATGAAAGTCTCATACACATTTTTGAATTGGGACAATATTGGTATCTTTGGGCGAAAGACCCAGTGTAGACTTCTCGAGTTCAAGAGGCAGAACAGGTTTCGAGTTTACTTTTCTTGATAAAAAAACCACTTCGCCATCATTTCATGGTGAGTGTGGGTAAACAAGTTTCTGTCAAGTTTCTGCAAATCAAGTTAATTAATAGACACAGGCTGCTTATCACGTATGCTATATAAAATTTGACTCCATTAAATGATGCTGCAAGTCAAAATGCCGAAATTTTACGGCTCTTATTGGTGTGCCAATACAGAGGTTTTCTTGAAGGGAAATTCCGTAATATACAACAGTCCCCTGGAAGGAGAAATTCAGCAAAACTCAACATTTTTACCCCATCTCACACATCTTCTAAAGCATCCCTTGGTTACTGATAGTTTAGCTCTCCCTGATGTTTTCGGGCTATCAATGCTGGTCACATCTTGTGTACGCAATTCGATAGGAATTTACCAAATTGCTTCTAAAACTGAGCAAGTAAAAGATGCAGGGAAACAGGAGAACAAATTGGAACGTGTTAATAGCTTGTACATACTGAGTGACAGTTCGTTGCGCCTCCATTGTTGTACTCCCGGTCGGCATCACATGGACAACAAAGCCCCATTCCGTTTTACTCGAGGGATAATTCTATTCTCTTTTCGGTGCCTCATTAAGTGAGTAGGGTGAATGTGACGCTTTCTTACAATCTAGTGGTTATAAATAGGTTTTATCACTCAGTCCCAGTAACCTATGGATTTGGGAGCGTTTAGCCACCACAATACCGATTCGCTGGGTGTGTCACATGCGTTTACTTTCCGCTTCATTTTTTTGAATGTGCAGTCCTCGCCATCGCATATAATGCGTCCTTTTAAAAGGTCCTCGGGTGACCGGTAAGCGGCATATATAAACTGGACTATTCAACAGCTTTTACAAACCTTCTCCAGTAAAGGTCGATCTCACTCACAGTCTCACAAACCCAGCAAAGTAAATATCTTCTGAGAACTCAAGGGTTCTTGATAACGGGGGGCATCCCAAGAGATCACCTTACCATCGGTCACCCTGAGTGCCGAGTGCTCTTCTTCATTCTGTTGATATTTTTCCGTCGATTAACAGCTCCAAAAGATGACAGAAACTTATATTCACTAAATCCAGTAGCTTCAATACAAATGTGAGGGGACAACAGTCGAAAATCTCCGACTAAGCTTCACTTTTTGTTGATCCTCGCGGACTAGTTCTGTACTGATTCGCGCTAAATTATTCGATGGTTGACTAGATCAACTTTAGTAAAGCTCTGTGATGTAACTAATCAGTGAGAAAAGAAGCGCTACACATGAGAGTCAAGGACTGTTTCTGTCTAGTTTAATTTAGCCAGCGTAGGTAGAGAGAGAGAATGGCCTCAGTCCAGTACAACTGAAATAAAAGCTTTTCGTATAAAACTTCCGTTCAGTGATTCCGTGTTTGATAGCCCATTGAAAAGTGGTTGTATTCATTTCTGGTGTAATGCTTTGGTCCTGATACACAAGGAAGCCTACCATCTGTCAACCTGAAGGGCAACGCGTAGCATTTTGGTGGGCACTTTTTTATTGCCATTTGAATGTAGGGTAAGTCGGAAAAACATCTAAAGAGTTCGACTTAGAAATACAAAAGCGTGCTTCCCGCCAGTCTGCTCCTGGAAGTTGGAGGTTAGCTTACTGCGATGCTGCATGTTATCTATCTGAATAAATGCGGAGTCAGAAATTCCGGATTGCTTTCGGATTGCCAGTTAGTCAACTCGAGTCAATCTAGTAATGCACCGTGGTGGTCGCTAGAGCAATCTTCATTTGAAAATCGACACTATCCTTTGTCATCCAGTGTTTTTTGCCAATGCAGGACTCATCTTCCCACAGGCGTTCATAGCTGGCGCTGGACATGCATGCTTATAATCCACAACTTCTGGTTCTCTCATTGGTTTCTTGAAACAAGTGACTTAGTGAATGTTAACCAGTTTTTGTTCACTTTGCGTGCAGTCTGGTTGGCGTCCCTTCAGATGGGGACGTCTGTATGAGTATATATATTTTCTACAAACATGATTGGCATTCAAACATTATAACCCCTGCCTAACGTTCCCAGCGCAACTATTATGGTAGTCCAACAAAGCAGTCGAAAAAACACTCAGAGCATCCTCCGGTCAGTTGACTTTTGATCAGTGAGACAAACTTTAAGTGACAAACGAGTGCCGGAGTATGTTTTGAGCATTGAGAAATACTCAATTTAGGACTGTTCAGTGAGACAGCCTTTGTGAAACAAATTTGAAACGAACGGAGGAAAAACAGATATATGACACTGGTTTTTGATGACCATTTATTTAAATTCCTCCTTAGATATGTTGTGTGAAAGCAACTATTACACTGAACATTTAATATTGATTTACACATTTTGTGTTTAATTGCCGATAATAATTCAATGCAAAAGGTTTGCCTTAAAGGTTACTACATCGGGAGTTTGTGTTTAATGGCGACGTCAAAAAGCCTTGCCGCTTGAAACCGTGAGACAGTTTTTTACTGCACTTTCTTATAGTTTATTTCCTCCTCAGATCACAAGTGAGCTTGGGGTCCATTAAGCGCGTTCCTCAGACTTTTCTGATCTTGGCTAAAAATTTGCATTCCAACTGTCCCATAACTAACCTACTGAATTCAAAGCACATGGTTACTGAGTTATGTATACTTGCGTGACCTATTCAGAAGAGAAGAACAAATAAGCCAAACATTCTCGCGGACTCAATGCGACTGACCCAAAGAGTATTTTATGAAGATACTATGTGTCTTTTTACCCAAGGTAGATTTCTGATCATCCTCTTAGTAAACACAGGTATATCCTTTTGTAGAAAGTCGAAGGTGTCGAACACGACGTAACCAGAGTTGGTGTGATGATAGGGCTAATAAAACCTATGTGGCTATAGAAGATTCCAGAAATCTCCACTAAGCAGAACAAAAGTATTCATTGTTTTATAACTGAAATCGTGAACTAGTGTAACTTTAAGATCTACCAACGATTTTTCGATCCAACAAAACGCTGCTTCACTTTCCTAGCTCCAAACAGCTATGAGCCATCAAACAGCTTCATCGACGAAATGAAAAGACGTAACGGCCAGAAATTACTGCTGAAACAGAGCGTACCTTTTGGAAGTACAGCCAGACGAATTACAACTGTCCTACCTGAACAGCTTGGGGGCTCTAAATTAACGCCGAAAGAGACTGAAGGTGTCCCAAATGCCGCGCAGAATCAAGATGCATTCGATCGAGAACCTAAAAGAGATTGGGCTAAAGTTCCGAATCTCGGTGTTGGGTCAAGGGTCTACAATCTTGTTCAGTCTGTAAGTCACTGTGGTTGCTTCTTAAAAATTTTCTGATGAACAATGAGCAGCTCTGAAAACTACGTACCCTCAAATGTGCTTTTGTGTAGTTATCCGCTGAATTGCATATCGAAATGATTATCTGTTACTTCTGTGGTAGCCCACTCACACATTTTCTCGACCAAACAAAGCCCCCTAAGATGCTCTTCAAATACCATATTCATTTTATAGCTTAGCATAGAGTTTCTGTGCAGTATCTAGTCAACCCACTGGGAAAATTGATTCTAAAAAGTAAAGTTTGCAGTTACATCTATGCTTGTTTTACTTTATGTTACCATTCCGGCTGTTCCTGCATACTAACCGACAGAATGGCATTCTTCCTAACATAAATGCTACAGACCAGAGTATGGGGCCGTGAAAAAAATATGCCTTATTCAGGTTAAGCCAGCATTTTTAACCTAAATGCAATTTACGAGGAACTTCTCTTACGCCGTGTTGGTGGGGATACTCGAAAGTCGATGTGCCTAGTAGGCCAGAAATAGAAGCGTTAAGCGAAAAACACAGATGTCAGCGGACCCCATAATGCTTTTGTAAAAACGTCGCAATAATTATCTGTTTGGATAATCACATATAAAATGAGGGTTCAGATTCTCAACCAATGACGCCATCTCCTAGAGAATTTTACCATAAACTGACAAAAGCACGATACAACAACGACCGCGGCCCGGAGAAAATGGGGTTAAAGGGCTCAACTATATAACCCTGTGTCGCATTGTGTCAGCTGTTCATTTGCACCCTTAAGATCATGTAATACTGGCTATCACTGGCTACTTTAAAGGACTTGTTAAGTACTCGTTTGTATACAGGGTAGGAAGATCCATAGCAGACATGTTAGTGTATTTCCAGAACGCATTGTTTCAGGGTCTTCCTCATGGACCTTAAGAGTGTTTCAATTAGAACGATCTAGAACTCCCACTGCACGAAAATTTCCTGTGAAAACATCAAAATATCCATTTCGTCTGTCGTATAAGAATAGTTTGAGTTGCAAGATATGGCGTCACAGCTAAACTCACCCAAAAGCTCCTTGACTCTGTTCAAACCGAAGCGGGATGGACAAGTTAATACTGTGGAACCGTTTCTAGCCCCAACTACCACAAACAATAAATAGCTACCTTATGTTCATTGTATAGGGTGTTTTGATTTCTGATATCCTCTTGCCTAAAATGACACGAACGCTGTTGACAAATTCACACCTACAATTTGAAGACTGAATCCTATCTCACAACGGCTTTCATCACTAAACATTGCCGATGCTCTTACCTGACACCTTACCGGAAATTTTTCACGGCAGCGAGGTACCGGTGTTGAACAGTGATGTCGTGCTGTCGAGGATGTTTTATACTGTTCACCCACAGATTTCAGCGTCTTGCTAAAGAATTACTGCATTACTATCAGACAACTCACTGGGGTTTTGTCAGCTTGCAGTGATAATCTCTTCCGTTTACTGGTGGATCATTTGATGGAGAGACCTACGATTTCCAGTACAACTCTTAGAACAATAAATAAGAAAATTTTCCCGTTAGGTTCAAATATGTTTGAAGGCCTTTCAGTAGTCCGTTGTATAGCACGGCTGTCCATTTGTACATAAGGATTAAGGTATGTGAATATTTTAAGGTTATTTGTCCGGATTACCGGATGACCGCATTGTCATTCTTCAGAGCCAAACGTTTACTAATAATACCAGCATGATTTTTGTCTGTTGTGAAAAACTTTCCTTTAACTCCCTGTTGCAACCCACCTGAGATTACGGCTTGTTTTCTTCCGTTTTCATACACATGTTTTTATGCCTATCCGGGGTAAAACGGATCCAGAAAATTTTCTACTTCCTCTTGCCGTCGACGTGATACCTTAGCCCATGTTAATACACTAAAGGCGATAGGCTTGACATGACCGAAACTCCAGTCCATGTACTATTAAGTGTGTGCAGTGCTGAATGAATCTCGAACGCCTATTCGGTGAGGCTAACCGTACTATTCGCAACAGGGCTGGAAGAGGACTTCAAAACGGGTGTGGCACAGATACGAAACCTACGCGTCTTCAACTACTCACTAGTTGTTCGAGTAGTTAGCATGTACAACTGGGTCAGTTTTCCGGCTGTTGGTTGTTTGGCATTACAGCAATCGTGCAAAAGATGTATGCAGGCCCAGTTTAGAGACCGCAACACTGAGAACATCTTCACAACCTTATTATCCTTTATTGTCTTTGTGGTCTGGATCGTTTTAAACTTTGAGACGAAGAATGCCAGATGCAGCACTGCTACTGAAATATGGTTGAATCAACAAGATGTGGTCGGCAGCTGGATTCGTCATTTTCCCGTTACATTTGAGCCAGAATGCAGAATAGCTTTCATGATGTTTCCGTTAATCAAGAACCTATGTCACATAGCCGCGTTGGTCTGTCTGGCCATCACACTTATAAACATACTTATAAACAAAAGAAATAGAGCCCCCGATTCGTGTTTGTTGGTGGTGTGAGGAGATTTGAGAATTCGTAACACAAAGTCCGTTCTATAAACGAAGCTAATGCTTACTAAAAACCCGAGGAACAATTATAGCTGTTTCAGCCCTATTGGGAGTAATCAACAGTGTAATTTCACGAAAATCCACGAAGTTTCGAACCTATGACCTAACAGCTAATGGTTTTAACACGTAACCGTCTGACCACAATTGGCTGATCAGCCTTTGATCTCCACACACACACCGACCGTCTGGACGAGTTTTCGTATCTCAAAAGACTAAATAGATAAGCTATTGGTGTATAGTGGCACACAAACTACCCAATTTCACTCTAGCTCATTTCCTCAATGTGAATCTTGTTCATCCATTAGTTCCCTTCCACGGATTCAAGCAATATACACTTACCATTCATATCCAATCATTCAACTGATTATAGTGGAGATACAGAATAAGCTGACTGCGAAGGTACCTCTCCTTAGTGAGCCATAGTCACAGATTCTGGAATTTAAAGAGTCGCTTAAAACTCACTTGCGTATCGTTCATGTCTCCACAGTGTTGCCTCGAATTTTTCTGACCGTGGTAACGTAGCGCATAACCACGGCATGTTTACGGGCATGCAATTGGTAGTTATGAGTACACTACCAAACTCGCTTCAACTATTGAAATCCTAATGTTTGAGAAGACGAAGATATGTGGTAGCGTATTGTACACTATACAGGAATTGGCACCCGAAAACTCCCATTTATAATTTACATTGTCATATAGGCGCCCAATCCGGAAACGTCATAAATCCGTTCCACAGCCTTTCTGCTAATTTTATGTCCTATCTTTCTGACGTTGATTTATGATTCCAAAAAAACCACATCCAAGTGGTTAGTAAAAATTTAGCTAGCCTTCTAACTTCACAGCAGTGGTTTTGACCACACGGACAGGTTCAGCCTGATTAGGAAGGAATATTTTGTATCACATAGCTTATGAGTGAGCATGCCATTGAAGGGTAATGTCGGTTTCACAAAGCATCAATTTCGTTGATCGATATAGCAAAGAAATCCTAATCAATTCACAACCAGAGTACCAAATATTGCCTTCTTTTTCTGATGCGGCCCCAAAAAATTTCAACAGCCAACTGCTCGGCGGTAAAAGAGATGAACTTTACGAAGATGTTTTTAAACTCTTATCAACGATCATTTTTCACCTTTAGGATGTTCCCGGACCAGGAACATACGAATTGGCAGAATCTTTCGATGTTACGCAGTCCAAGTGTTGTCGCAGATCACCCTTGACATTGGAAGGGAAGGAGCGTCAAGGGATGTTCCTGTCTACTGCTGATCGTTTTGATAAACAGTCATTTTTCGCACCGAAAGACCCGTCTATGCCTGGTAGGTTGTTCAGTATTCAGCAGATTCCATGAATCTAGTACTGCATCACACCATGAGTGACTGTTGGTTATTTTAGGTGTAGGAAAAAGAGTTCACACATATTCACTCACGTAGTACGGTGCGTTCCTGGTCTGGGTTAATTCAGCAGTGTTTCCCAGTTCCGTCCGCCCAAATTAAATATATAAAACCTTCAGAGTTTTTCGTGCTCTTCAAGAATAAAAGTAAGGTTTTTAACGGTGAGAGCACCTCTCTGATGCCAAAGGAGAATTACCGTTATTAGTTTGTTCAATGTGAAGGCCTGTTCTAGAAATCCTTAATGGCAAGACATTTTTATCGAGACAAACACCAAGTTCTTTTAATGGTTGCCTTTCCTTTGTAGACCCGTACTTGAACTAGATGATATGACTTCATAATGTTGCTCGATTTTGTCTTTGTTTTGTGCCTTAATCTGAATGTGAAATGGCCCTTGGATGGTTTTAATGTGGGGTTCCTTACTGCCCGTCAGCAAGCTTGCAGGTCGCAGTTACACATCGGTAGAGCTAACTTGAGTTTGGGTGAACCGTTGAATACTTGGTCACTATTCACCTCAATGGACGACTGAGGTTTTCTGGACAACAAGGCACAAAATTCACTCTCACAGCAAGTCCAAGTCACGGTTCATGTGGTTGAATGAATGGCGCTGTTCACAATGGATGTGAATTACTTCACTTGTATTATATTATGTTTCCTGATTCTGGAGATAGAAACATTGCGGAGAAAATAAGTGGCTGTCGCTTGAAAGATGTCAGTTTTTTTGGTGAGATAAACAAATCCTACCTCACGAGAATGTTTTACAGTGTTGTGTAGATAACCAACAAAGATCTGTTTTTTTTGCGCGATTTCCTTCGTTTTCTTGACAACCAGCATTCTTTGAAGTTGCAAATCCTTATATAACCTGACTAATTGTGTCCTGTTTTGGAAGTAACGTGAAGCGGGGATGGGTTCTGAAATCTAAAATCAAAGTTTCCACCAATCAACACCAAACCAACCAACGCCTAAATCCCCCCTTTGTCACCTAAAATAATTACAGTTCGGATTAATTGAATTTGTCGGAATATTAGAACCTACAGCTTTTTAGCAAGAATGTGGGAAGTAAAGTATGGCCAACCAAGCACGTAGTGATGGCTGAAAATCTTCATCTTCGATCGAGAAGTATGGGGATCTGAATCCTATAGGTGTTTCATGAAGTACGCAAGAGTGATGATTCCCAATAAAGGTGCAGTGGGTGTGGATCATTACTCTGCTTATCAACATAGACCTGAATCACTTGCACCATCAGACTTTCGTTTAAAAACAAGGGATTTCATGTTATACTTAACATTGTGTTTTGTGTATACTGCTCTCTCGCGTACGCCTGTTGTTATCGATTTGTTTTTTTTAAAGGCCCGGCGGACTTTTGTTTACCGAGTTCATTGAATGAAAACACGGGCAAGTTTGTGTACCGGGCGGAAAGGTTTAAAGAAAAAGCGACCACTCCTATGCCCGGACCTGCTGATTACGGTGTAAGTTTCAGTAGATTATTTCCCTATTTCAAACTCCTATAAAAATTATCTTCAAATACTATTGATATATGATATGTATTGATTTATATCGAGTTGATCCCGTTTTAGCATAGCTGCAATGTTTTTGTCACATTTGCGTGCTGAACTAACGTAGCTTGATCAAAAGATCTTTTCACTTGAACATAGTTCTCCAAATTAAAAGTTTGATTATTGGTAGAACTAAAAGCAAGAGGCACCGTTTCATTACCTCAGACACTTAAGTTTGGGTAGCATCACTTGGGAGACAAAACACAATTGCATTTCTGTAGCGATTTTTTGACATCGATGTCTTATGGATTAGAATAATCTGCGGTTTTTCTCCTTTCCTCAACAAGTTCCATAGTAGCCACAGTAATATTTCATTTTGCTGTCTAGTTTGTGCTTGGGAACCTCTATTACGTGTACTCAGCATTCGCAACAAGCATAAAAGTGTGAGCGTAAAGTTCTCAGTGTGTGTATGTATGTATGAACATTAATAAGTCAGCTGACATCACCTGAGATGTTAGCTTATTCCAGTCATGTTGAGGATTCGGTGGGTATTCATCTCTTCACCATGGTTGAAAATCATAAGCCTATTTACTTTCTGCGCGGATGCATCTAACGTCAAAAACATAGTCTTTTCCAAGCTTCAGAGGGATTTTTCCCTCAAATTCCGATCGTGGTCAATGTTAAACATACTGCTCTTAGTTATATCTGGGAGTTCAGAGTCAAAATCCCATGCATGCTGCTGTAGAGAAAATATGAACTCACAATGAATGCACCTGTCACTGGAACCCATAGCTGACAATGTCCAAGGTTTAGGCTCAGAGTTTCGAGGTCCTCGACTGCTTGGTCAAGATATACGGTGTTGCCCACCCGGAGAACTATTAACGTGCTCTAGAAGCGTACGGATTGCAGACAATAATCCCAATTAACAGGTGTTTGCTCTGCTACATGTCCATCCAACGCATCTTACCACCCGCACTGCCGATTTTAGTTGACAACCGCTTTTGTAAATGAACATGTGCTACCAGTTGTTCTCTGCGCGTCCAGCTGGTTCACGCTTGGCTTGGAAAACATGGAAAAAACGAAAACCGAGGTGACGAAGAGAACTTGACCCGCCTTTCGTGCATATGTATCATTAGTTCTGCTGCCAGCTGTTTAGCACGTGTCAGTTGCTAGGTGACTCTCGAAGTCCCACCTGCTTGCCGCAATTACCGTAGTGAACCTTTGGGGCTGGGGACAACGATGGTTATTTGCGATTCGCTACCTAGATAAGAGACGAGAAAATGTGGATGAACCGTTTTTGCTGATATGAAAAAAGCGACAGCATGGAAGGAGATTAATATTATTTTCAGAGATAGAGTGATCCTAAACCCTCCGCCATTATTCGAAAAGTCACTTCCATCAGGAGTCAAAAGCAAACGATTTAGATGGGACATATTGTTTGTGGTGAAAACTAGACAAAATCTTCTTTGACGGGATCTAAGAAAATTTAAGCGAGACGTGATTCTACTTTAGCTGTTCAGCTTCCTCCCCCGGGACTAGACTTTGGGAACCACGGGCGAAAGAAGATTATCAGTAAGGCGCAACAAATTGTTATGATAAAGCATATAAGGTTATCAGAGTTGACAAAATGCTTGGTTTCCTAATTAGCAGTTGACAAACGTCCCCGATGTAATGAGACACTTATGGGTTTAATAGACAAGTGCAGAGCTCCAACCAGGAGCTGCTCGTGATATTAACTTTTAAGTTCCGAGGAGACGGAATATGAAATTCTTTGCAAAACTTCAACTAGCAACGGGAGGTAAGGGGCAAAGCCCCACCTCCTGTTCTCTACAGTCAGCTTGAAGTAGACCTATTCGCATAACAGACCCTGTTATTCTCTGAACTTTGGAAGTTCCGACCTAGCGAGTCGCAGGATATCATCTATACTTCTGATAAAAATCTCTAAACGAAGCCAATACCGTTTCTAGTGGATTATGCCTCAGTTATGCAAAAGGGCTGTCTGATTGACCATAGTAAGCTGCGGAATCCTACTTAGCATTGTTTGCTGGTTTAAAGAGGATATGGTGAAGAAAGCTTATTCTGAGCCGAAAACAGAGAATAAGTGGCACTCATAAAATCCGGGCGACTGCCTTTAAAAGTATGGGGGAACTAGGACTACAGTTATGAACAGTATGTTCAGAAGAAGTGACTACCTATTTCGTGAACACACTGTTCCCAGCTTAATCAGTTTATGACGTCAGTTATAGTAGCACATATACGTTCGACTGTCACAATTCTTCATGAGCTGAACCCGACTTTCAACACAAACAATAGTGTATTCAGTACCGCTGATTGGCGAAGGTTGTACTAGTATCTTCATTTCACTTCATCTTAAAATTTACTCCAATAGCCGTAAACGCTCGAATGCCAACGATTTTACGCTTTCTCTCCTCCTTTTATCTTTACTTTCCAATGTGAAATAACCATTACCTGAACTACATATCCCCCGTTACATTTTGTTGGGGAGGGCTTACTTCATTGTCTCTGGATGAACTACCTTTCAATTTCTGTCAAACACAAAATATCAGTTGGCGCTATGGCCACATTACTTAGTTCTTGACTCAGATTTTGCCCAAGATATGGGTAATTTTTGTCGTTTGCAGTCCCCACCATAAGGATTACTTCACGTTTGTGCTCATGAAATTCGGTTTTCCCTGGATACGGAGTATCAGTGGTGTTCCCTTTGCGACTAATGCAGAGTTATCACTCGACAGCCACCGCAAACTTTGTCACTTGCCATGATCCATTCCTATTAGGCAACATTAGAGGGCTACTACTGACGACTTGTTTCCTCCCAGGTAGCTCCAGAGGACTTAGTGGTTAAGGCACGAACTTACCGACCAGAATGTCCGTGGTCCAAATGTGACCACGGCATCTCAACTACTCCTGTTCAGACTCCTGCGACTTGGTATCTCCGGAGACACGAGTCAAATATTTTTTATCTGGTAGTCATTCACTCGGGGGATTCAACGCTGACTTACTGCGAACGGAGAAGACTACCGTGGTGCCTTCTGTTTGAAAGCATCCCTTCAAGTGTTACTGTGAGGACATCCTCATGAGAGTACTGCAGTCGTGCTGAATTGATTAAATTGAAACATTTTTCAGATAAATGGTCCCAATAATCTTTTTTTTTAAATTTCCTGCAGCTCTCCAATTATTTTTGCACTTACCAACAAAGTAGAAGCTCACAATTGTTGTACAAGGTAACATTAGTGTACAGCATTCACTTAGACCAAATGAACACCATATACGCCGTTTAAATCAGCTTCTCAAAGTGAAGTTTTCAGACCACATGTTATCGAGAAATGTTTGCAGTGATCATCATTTACAAGAGAAACAATCTTCTTTATGTACTATATTCCACTGTATTCCGGCAAAATTCTGAGCATACTGCCTTCTAATTGGAGCCCCCCAGAGAGCGATCCATACCATGGTTGGTGGATTTGTGTGTACTTTTACGCCTGCATTTTTCAATTCAGCAGTTTGCTTCAAAGGACGAAGTGTTTGGCGTTTGTTGTAGGATTTTTGCTTTTCTCCGGTGGCCATGAGTTTTGTCGACGAAAACCACTGAGCATGCAGGTATTGTTTTAACATTTATGAAAGGGCGCTTCATCTAACTTGTAAAATAAATCTTTCAAACTTGTCAATGAGGAAATTTTCCCGCGTAGTTGTGAGAACAGAACTGTGTGGTTTATATGGTGTATGTTGCTTCTTACTCCAACATTTCACTCCCATTAGTCTGTATAATCTAGCGTTCACCCTACCGCTCCACTGTTCCGGTTTGCTTGAGTGACAGTTTATCATGCCATTTACGTTTCGAACACCCGAATTGTGCTTCACGGAGCCTTGTCTTTCAAAGCCTATCTTCATACGCATATCAAAATTAATGCACGGAATGCGCCGTTTCTGCTCAGTAAGCCTTACACCAACCGTCAATCACTAAGCTGCCGGAACAAGGTTTATCTTATCACATATCAGTGGATAAGTTTATTTCCGTTATCTCCTTTTAGCTGGCAGCCCTGTCATGAACGTGCATGCTGGTTGCTCATTCTCTGTTTTATGCAAATCATGGCCCGTTTATTAGCTATAGCTAATTTGAACATTCTCTGGCTTCACCACTGATCTTCGGCAACTCTAAGAACTATGTGCAATCACTGTTGAGACACTACCACAGTAGGCAGCTTCTTGTATGTTTACGCATAAGTTGGGCATGAAGCAAAATGGTGAGCGATCACTTCTGATATTCAGAAACAGTAAACTATAGAGGCATAACGAATGACCAATTTCTAAATTGCATTAAACGCACACATAATAAAGAGGCTGGAATTGTAACTTGATGAATGAGTGGTGTTTCTCGTGTTCTTAATAGTTTTGGCTATTAATATACTCAAATGTATTTTCAGATTGCTCCGGCTGTGGAAAGTTGTCTTCGCTTGGATACGTTTAACGTCACTCTACCTGGGAAAGTTGCGGTAGCACCACAAGCTTTGCGCCGCTCGTAACTTAACATCCAGCCTCTTCCTTTCGGTGGGTTGTTAATGTGATAGTTGTTTGTCCTATATATGAAATATCTGACTAATCTTAGAGATGTAACGGAACTGGTCTTCATAGTTGCTCAAGTGGTTGCCCCTCTGTCTGTTGAGCGTGACAGTACGCTTGAAAACCCTTCATCACTAGTCTAGAGAAACTCGTCGTCGCGCGATTGCACATTACGTGCTTCGGATTTTCAGATAAATATTGATATGGTCGGTTAATTGGAAAGCACGTTTCTTGCAATCCTATTGGTCTTTTTGCGATTTATGTTGCTTATGCGCCCCGTTCCTTGTATTCGCCTGGTGCATTTAATAGCTCATTTCAGAGTGCTCTATTCCTGTTTTACTTAGAAAATTTACACTTTGTTTTGCGTCTTGGTCTGCTCCCATTTAATCCACTGGGTTATTTTGGGCTTTTTAATGCTAGTTTAAAGGTTTGTTCTACTGGTGAAGCATGCGAGCACTCTCCGGTCCTGTGTCCAAGCTCCATAGGCTTTCCTCATTTCACTGGTGGTATTGTTTCGTTCACTTCACCAGTCCGTTCTCGGTTTGTATGAAACGGTCTTCCACGCAGCTTTGGTTATTTTCTTCCCTAATCTATGGATAAAACAAATGAGATCGTCATCAACGCATAGCTTCTTGAAAAGTGAGTGCGCACATGTAGTTCTGATCATTAGCAGGCATATCTGGTTGCCAGCAAGGTGACTATGTATACGACAGTGATCGCAAAAAGGTTTTGGCAGATCCGTTTCAACCCTTAATGCTCTCATTTAGTAGTATACTTGACTCAACACCCTGTCAATGCTTTGGATCGGAGTTAGTACAACGTTTACACGCAATGCAAATGGTTAGTGGCTCCATGCTATAGTATGTGTTCTGGGGCACTACTTTTTGTTAAAGTTCGTCAAATTTCCAACTAAATGTCTATGTTAGTGCTCAGTTATGACCGAGTGGAGTGTCGGATATACAGTCTTATTTGAACTTTTCGGTTACGACTAAGTGCAAGGTTATGCAACGTGCACTGTCTTACATCGCCTCATTTTACTCTTGTTTGGCCTTAGTAAATATGCATCCATGACATTTGTTTTACGTGAATATTGTACTCATTGCTGCTAAGCCCATTTTAGTAGTATTTTGGTAGTCATTACCTCTTTTGATGTGGACGACGATCCATATGCCTTTAACTTACTTGGTGATTAGGGTTAGGCCAGCAATAAATAATATCAGAGCCCAAACCACCTCTGTCACAAACTTTCGGGTTCAAGCTCCTTACGTCCCACAAAGTGAAATACCTGCTGAATCTCACCATCATTTTTACGCAGTGTGCGCTCTCACAGAGCATGTCCATTATCTTGTGAAAGTGGGAACCCTAAGTATTTTGATCCCCATCCATGGCCAACAGTCAGGATATTCAGTGTGCTTCACAGAAATACTGAAAAAGTTTGTGCTGATAAGCTATCTATATCCATTTTATTGGAACTACCGAATGGTTCCGCAAGATGATTTGATTCGTTGCGTTATTAGTGACTTGTTTTTGAGTACCATTCTGGAGCCACAGATGGTGCAATGGAGGGTAAAGGATTTCTAGGTTTTGGTCTAGAGTTTGACATTTTTTGAGAACCCTGACTAAAGATAACTTATTGTCTGCGGACCAACTAATGGAAGATTGCTGTTAACTGAGTGTATGTTTTGTCCACTGATCTAGTCTTCGTAGTGTGATAATTCATTCTGGAAAACAATGTTCCCTTCCTTTCTTAACTCCTCCCATTTGTTCATTTCAGGTTTCCTTCAGTACATATGGACACAGGTTTACCGGGGTCACCAGGGAAATTACGCTCACTTGAAATCCTCCGATCTTCCTAACCAAACGAAGCAAATAAGAAAAATGAGTGAATGGAGATCTTCAACTCCAGGGGATTTTGTTTGGAACACTACTGTGAAGCAGAATGTTCGGATGTTTTATCGCTAATCTGCTAGCATAAGGCTAGCAATCTTCCTGTCACATGCTGATCACTAACACTTATTTAGCTGTGACTTCAGGAATACTCTTGATGGCAATCGCACTTCGAAACTGTTTCAAACACACCTGTAACTTTTACAGCCCTGATAACAGTTTCCATACTTCGACACAGGAACGAGTACAAACGCCCAGGCTTTTTATTTCACCGTTGATCTTGAGAAACGACTGCAAGACGGCCCGAACAAACGAAAACCCCACTCGGCTCTTTGTTCAGTCATTTCAAAGACAGAGTTATAACCAAAATGGAGTCTACCACTCCGGCAGGGAACATCACAGTATGCTAAAGCTCCAGAGTTACCCGAGCGATTAACATGACATAACAGCAATTAGAATTTTACAGGCGAACTGACGAGTGAGGATTACCTCACTTCACTTATCTTCAAGGATGATGGTATCCCTCAGTTGGGTGGTGGGGGAGAAGTAGCACGCAACAGATCACTATGGTCGTCGAAGCACATCGTAGCTTATACGTGGTGATGGCAACCTGTAGAATTATCTTATTTAATTAGCCATGCCTCATGTAACCGCTTGAAGTTGATGCTTTTGATACTACCATCATTGTCAATAATCCCGAATTTAAACAAGGGTGGGGTGGATGCAAGTTAGACAAGTGCCTGGACTACATGTAGGTCATGAACTCGGTGAAGGGGATCGAATGGTAACATCTGGTCTTATGCCTCATGGCTTTGAAACAGGTGATAGTCCCAAGCACACGGCGCGGACGTGGTCAGAACACATCCTAACATAAACAAGAGAGATCTCATGTGGTCTGAACATAGCCTCTTTCCATGACCCATCGGCCAAATGACAAGTGCGTATGTGTAGCTTATTCTCCTGCGAATATGAGTTCTTGATGTGATATACCTTTTCGGCAGTGTACTATTTCCACCACCTTCCAGTGAGACTTCTGTGAAGGAACTTTGGTTATCTTATCGAACCGTTGAGGTAATAATCTCTGTACGTAGATCTGAATGTACCAACCTTGCCAAACGATTCGGAAGCAGTCTTAGTTCCGGGTCCCTAGTTGATGGTATTTTGGTCTATATGAGCCCACCTCCTTATCGGCGACTCCTTTTTTCTTTTAGGGTTTCACCATATAGCCCCTGATCCGTTGTTTTATCTTGTATGTGGCTTTAACTTCAAACAGCTGTACAGATGGTATTAGGTTTTTATGGCTTCCAGTGACAGGTTTTTACAAATCACTGGGTATGCCTTTCCTTACAAGAGTGAAAAATTAATAAATGCATCTTCGTGAGCGTTTAAATTTAGTGTAATAGAGGAAAAACTTAGCAACTGCTGCGCTATCCTACACTTGTATTGAAGGTAGTAATCGAGTGAATGGCCTTTTTGTTTCTCGTTAGGTTGCTGAACTCGTTGGTAAAAGCTGAATGGATTCCAAGTTTGCTTGGGTTTTATTCCTTTAGACTCAGTCAAAGTGACATGTAGAGTGGTCCATGTAAATGTGGCAGAAAATTTGTGGCGTTTCTGGTAAAACCGCCTGTAACTTGAGGTATCATCTCCTCATTTGGGCGAACCAACTCTATCGGATAATGTAGTTCTTCAATCTCATAACAAAACAATACAAAGCGCTTCAGTTTTTGTCTCACTCCCAAATGCATTCGCTTTGTCACCGGCTTTGTTGACCATTCTGATGAAGGTTTTACACCCGGCTTGGAGAAAATCACATCTAAGCTCCTAGTCAGAGGGAACAGAACAGATACCTGCATGTACGTCCGTCACTACATGCCAAGCAAAATAATCTGGCAAACTAAAATCACATTGGTGTTTCTGATCAGTCAAAAGTAATCCGGCTTTTCAAGGAGGCAACATATTCTGACTAAATATCATGACAGGAAAATTCCACGCTAGCTGATATCGCTGACGTATAAAGCATTTACTGCTGTTAGAAAAAAGCCATCTGCTGACTACTCAACGCCTTATCAAGTTACTGTAATAGATAGGTATGCTATCAAGGAATTGTCCAGAAATATACGGCTTATAAGATGAACCATGCAGGCACATTTTTGGCGATTTTTTCGGAAAGATGCACAATAAACGTAAAATAAACGGATAGGTAGAAGAAGATTGTGGTAGAGGGCTGACAAACCAGGATCATGGAATAATAAAGCCTACACATATGTTCTGTTTCTTATTGGAACTGCTTTTAATCTCACAATTTTATTTCACATGAGCAAAAAATATTTATCAACTACTGAATTGTATGGAAGTGCTATGAAGCGACACATATCGTATCAATCTTTGTTGTGGACTTAATTTACTTAAATTCTACTTTCTGATGCGTCAAAATATGCTCGCTTCTTGGATGTCTTGCAGCGGCCCACAAACGGCGTCAACTTGTACAAATTGCAGCAAATGTTCTACATGATGATCTAGAGAATGAGCATCGTCTACAATTTGTCTGTTTTCAGTCCTGTACAGACGCGGGGAATATTTATTTATTATCATAACACAGTTGTCATCTCATCTAAAGGATTGGATCTTCTCAGAATTTTGGGCATACTGAGAAACCTGACTCCGTTTCATTCATTCAGAAACACCTATGGTGCTTGGAAATCATAGACTGTTCCTCATTTCTTACAACAGTGTGCAACAGGTTTCTACTGTTCTATACATCCTGATTTTACCGCACATTTCTATCTAAAGGTGAAGGTTTTTTTTAAATTAAATTTAAGCAGTCGTGATTGTTTTGCGTTTTCTGGATTGGTAGCTGACCATGTTTGAAGAAAACCTCCATAGCCGGTATAGAAGAGACGTTTAGGAAACTGTTTTCAATCAGTGAGGTGTCATACACCCTATGGAGAGTAAACGTAAAAGACGTGGGTTTTGGCTCTACTTCATACAGCGTCGTCGAAGTCCACATGACGAACTGCTTCGTCATAGTTTCGTCCATGACTAGAATAAAATAACTTGTGCGCGTGATCGCATGGAGCCCGTGTGTATGTGTTTCAATGCTGCATTGTTTTTCCCGTTGATAATAATTTCACACACCAATTCCAGGGTGCCCGTGTCAGTCCACTCGTCCTGTAGCTTTTGAAGGAACTGTTCGAAGGCATCATGAAATGCTCCACTTTGCCAGCTGACTTCAGATAATATGCTGGTTTGCTGAAGTGTTTCTTCCCAATACTGCTGCAAAAAAGTGAAAGTACCTTTGGGGTGAAGTTAGATATACTGTCTGCCTTCGAAAACGACAGACTTTGTATTTAAGTACCTCAGCTCACCAAGTATGCGAATTAATTGGAAGATATTTTAATAGCGCCTGTTGACCAGTCCTGCAAATTTGGGGGCCTATCGGCTCCGGCCAGAGGTGAGGCCCAACTTTAGTAAGATCTTTCCAATTGATTACTATTAATATTGTAATAATTCACCATGAGGCTGAAAACCAAAGTTATGTTTGTCATAATAATCATTTGTAACCTGCACGTAAGATGTTTTTTTGACGTACTATGGACGTACTGCATTCAAATGGATCACGCTCTGAGAAGTCAATGCATGTGGCATGATCGATTTCGTTGTTTGGGTGAAAACCGACCCTTATGCCTAATATAAATCTTTCACATTAGAAAAGAGCACCACCAAGTTTGACGTATTTTTCCGTGTTCATCTACGCATACATATATACACACATACAGAGATGGACAATATATACGCATATAATATATCATATTGTATTATATACGTTATATACGTATATAAGTATACTGAGTTATAGCCTTTATGACATAAACGCAGAGAATAATGAACCTGAAAATCTTTGTTACCCATTCATGCCCGTACAAACCTACTAGTAACCTTTCAGATCCAGTAGTAGCTCTCTGAGCATGAGGAAAGATGATTAACTAATATGTGCGTCGTCAACATCATCGACTATATTAATCAGGGTCACCGCAGAAATAAATGGCTGTTTTCTGGTTCTTTCGGTCGACCTTATATGGAGGATAACCATATTTGAAGTGATAAGAGACTGTCAATTGGGGATTTGGCTAACCTGCAAGGAAGCAACTCCAAATAAATAAATAACAGACAGACGAGTTTTAGTTCAACTTTCTACAGTTCTCCTCGTGGAATTGCGAGCGCTGTCAAGTGAAGGACGATGGGGTCATATTCCAAGATCTCAGCATCACTGTAGCCAGTGCCAAGAGTTGCCAAATAAGGACTTCTCCATATAAAAGAATAAACACGATAAGATCCACGAGACACCAGTGAAGCTGAAAATTTTTGCATGCTTTCAATTCCAAAGATGTGAGATATCCTGCTTTTTGTGGTTGATAAGTAGTAGTACGGGTGATATATAGTCAAAATGCTAAGGAATAAACTGATGTGGGCAAACTGATTTTACGTTAAAGTATGACGAATTCCAACTTAGCCAGCGTGAGGTCCTACGAGACGTAAAAATAGCTCGAGCTAGTCAAAAATACAAACAAACACTTCGTGGTGGTGGAAATTGTATCGGCAACCAATCTTAGTTTCATTAGGGAAAAGAATTCTGGCCGAGTCCGTGATCAGGGTCGTAGAACTGAGCTGGGTATACTGACTGTAAACTATTCATCACTTATTGGTGCAGCGTCAGTAATGCTGTGCACTCCGTTTCTCAATTAACTTACGATACATTTGGCTCCCAAAAAGGAGACTGAACTTCTTATGTTAACAGAACACATTGTTCTCAATTTCTTCGAAAGTAGTTCACCATCGGTCGCGTCCTCCTTCGGAGACTTGAGGAAGATGTCCACCGATTATATCTTCTCGTATGGTGACGAAACGTTTGCAAGCCAATTGCCAAGCTCCCGAACAGATCAAGAGCCACCGGATCAACAACCAACAAACTGACCCGAGCTACCAATATTTCAACACCTTACCAACAACTTCGGGCGGTCCACGCTAGTAGTCCCAGGGTGTCCATCAATCTTATGTGTAACTATTATTAACAGGAAATTCGAACAAAGCTCTTGCTTATGACATTCTTTTGTTGAATGTTATGAACAAAGCCTGGCGCATTTTTTGGTTGGTACGGTTTCATCCTTCCCAGGGGTCATCAGATGAGCGTTGCTAAAACCTCGGGAGCTATGCCTAAATGAATAGACACAGGAAGAGCGAGATCACCAGTGGATCGTCGAAAATCCCCTGCAAGATTTTGAATTTTGTGTTGCGTCAAGAAAGGATACTGTGATGTTTCGAATATCATGCCAACTGAAACATGAGGTAGACGTTGTGCAGCACAATTGGTTGAGGAATACTTTAAACGTGAAATTAATTTGATCTAGTTCTTAACATTAACGTAAATCGCAAACGAGTGTATTTCTTCATGGAAGGCCGGAGTGTTTATCCTCGATAGGAAACTGGGTCATTTGAAATACACCGCATCGCATAAATGCAAATGAGACAGTCCATATGATATCGGTTTAGTTTCAGTGTGTGCAGCCCAATTCCTTATCATAAGTTCAGTCAAAAACTTTGTTGCTGAGGCTTATTTGGGACATTTTTGTATCCGTGATACGTGCATCAGTGCACGATACCGTAGCTGGGCGCGTAATTGGAGTGCCACGCTTTTTCATTGTGCCAGTCACTTGTCTTGACAGCTGTATCCAGCCGGCATGTCAGTTTGGCGCCAGCCTCGTTTCTGAAATCTCACCAAAGCCAGCGACATATGGCGTGACAACGACAAAGTATTAGCGGTGTGGGGATCATTCCGATTTATGAAGTCCGACGTAAAACCCATTCACTAACATAAAAATGCCGAAACAGTTGATAGAGTTCCGCTTGACATCAGACAATTTCAGTTTACTTTTGCCTCGACAACGTTCTGGTTTTCCTAGGTAGCGCTTGCTCTATAGTGTCAAGACATCCACTCTTTTTGGAGGAGATTTTCCTGCAAGCACCAAGCTAATTGCAATCTCAGACGCCTCGAATTCATTTAACGAACAATTGATGAAACTTGTAAGTAGACCTTATGCTGAACCTCATGATCGAAGACAAGATATTTGCTAGGACTCAGCAATTAAACATTGGATGATTGATCCCTTGTTGTTTGACTAGGAGTCCACACACAAGCTCAGGGAAATATTGCTGTCAGCCTCTTTTACACAAGGATCTGGTTTATCGGACTAAGACACGCAGAATTTAGTCCCGTGGCTTGAAATCCATCTACTTTATTGTAATGAACAGACCACCTAACTGAAGTTACTGACCAGAAAATTTTATTTGCGAATCCAGAGCCGATCCCAACCCGACAACTATCATTAAATTCAAACACGTCAACTGGAAACCTGAGATCCGCTACTGTATTCTTTTGAGGTAAGGTTTGAACTGTGAGTTTGAATATCAGTCGATCGATCCTACCACATTTGCCTGAAAGGTTTGAGTGAGAACAAAGAGCCTGTTTACCGTTGGCCGCGTCGTTCCTGTGCCGAGATACCCCTGCGAAACATAAGTTCTGAAAATATGTGATGCTCATTTGAAAGAAAAGAAAAGCTTGTAGGAAAATCGCTATTAAATGTGCTCGAATCTCACATCCCAATTAAATTCCATTTCTTTGACACAGACAGCAGCCAGCGGCACAGACTTAATACCAAACCATGGTAGGATTCGTCTAAACAACTCTTTTATGTGGTTATAATGACCTACCCAGTATCACTATTTAGTCACCGTATCCTCGCAATCAGTTCTATGCACATACCTAACGCCTGATTGATCTCCTATAATTCTTCCCACGTCGAGCCTTTGATTCGGTCTGACGCTTCTAGAATAGCTACAGTGGGAAGCGCCACTTTAAATTCGTTATCCGGTGGTGTCCAAGGCAGCTGGAAAATTTAACTAATGAAGACTGGACCTTTCCGAGTGTCTCACTTATGAGACCTCAGATAAGATACTATGACTGATCCTACTTTTTTATCGACATGCTTATACTTATGAACTTACAATGCTGAACACGTTACTGCCCTTTACAGTGATACTCCTTAGTTCGTTATTAGCACGAGGTTGGCTCACAAATTCAAACAAATACGTCAGTTTCGTTATGCTGTCAGAAGTGACGTTTGAACTTTCTGTCGAACCCATTATTGTGCCCTGCACAGTTGTCCAAAAACAGTGCATTTGTCTACCTACTTCAGTGATCTTTCAGCTGACGATGAAAATAAATCTTCCATATTTCACACCGATACTATAGTGAAAAGGCTTGTACACTATCTCTGAAATACTGCTTGTGTTGAGTTTTCATCTCTATGGGCTTCAAAAATTACCTTGCTCTTTGTCAACGTAACCTTGACCTCAAACGAGTCTGAAATTTAGCACACGCACATGGTAGACCATGGTGGGCTGCCTGTACTGCTCACTTATCAATAGACCATTCGACTTTTCCGAATGACTCAAAATAGCTAGTCCTCCGTCAACTAGCCATACTAACCGAAATCCGTTTGCCTTCAACACACTATTCGGAACTAAGCTGAGAACTACACGGATTTGACTTACCTCGTAACTCAGCAAAAGTTGACTAAAGTTTACCTAAATAATGAATGCACACTTCACTTTTGCTGGAGTGTCGAATTGCTCATAAATGCTAAGAAACCTTTGACGATTAACAGTACAGTGTGCAAATTCCTACTTTACATGACATCTAACTAATGTCCTATTTTTTCTCAGACAGGTTATACGAACCCCATGATTTCGAGTCACACAAATAAGCTGAGAAATAATAAAGCTTATTCAAAAGCCGATTTGTGATTAGGGTAAACTGCAAACCGTCCGAGATTGCTACTGTTGCATGCAACCATTAAATAGGGATGGGAAATGAGACCTGATGAGGTGGTGATAATCAAAGTTTAAAAGCTCACCCTCCTGAGACACGCAAAACTAATCGGATGTCGATACTAGCTCTGATATTACGTAAGTTGGGTAAGCTGACAATTTGGTTTATCTAGCTTTTATGCAATAAGCAACTCGTTTGTCAAACCACAATGGTAATGTGTAACTGTTAGTCTCTGTTGATGTTTGTTCGTATGTCCATATTTCGTGAACAAATGCTAGTCTATCAACGAGATTTGTAAGCCACCATGCAGTCAACCTCAATTTGTCACACCGACCGTTGTTTCCGTCCTTGAATGTTGCTTTTTCGGTGTTGGTGATTTTGTTGCATTCTGATTGGTTAAAATGTCGTCCGTTCTGCTCTCGAGCAATTATAGGCGGAAGGGAAAACCACACGAAATTAATTCATAACTCATTAGTAAAGCAAAACTCTGCAACAGAAACTCATGTACTATGTCGTATGCACATTGGTGAAACACGTGCGAAGTGGACATTTAGAATTTCGTGCCAGCTATTTGGGAATGTTTATTCGATTTACGGTAGTCACATATTTTCTAGTCTTTCTCACTGTAATCAAAAATGATGGCATTTGTGCCATCATCGAACAAAGTAATGATACGGCTCTCAGTGAAGGCATTCACACACAGCAAAGGGATTTCAAAGGCAGTGGAGCTCGTCGACTGCCTTCTGGAGGAACCTTTGTGGCTACATATAACTCGGATCAATCCATGAATAAAAGACAAAAGACGCGTCCAGCTGCATCCCGTACATCGTGGGCCAATTCCATAACGGGGAGTGTTTTGGACATGAACTGGGACGGCTTTGGAAGGAATTCCGGTAAGTATTTTAATCTTCTGCCGTTTTGACTTCAATGTGATTCCTCCCCAATGTGGTGAAATAATGTGCTCTTATCAGAACTTCTGCAACAGGTAACAAATTGGTCTAAAGATTGACGCCCCTTAAATGATGTATATGGGTGGGCAAATTTCGGTTCGTTGTTCTTTGATACTTCAGCGACAGAGGCTGAGTAGCACTGTCTAAGTCCACAAACATCGAAAGCCTTTGTTTTACACAGACAATATCAGTTTTGCATTAGAAAAGTAGATCACCTGAATGCCACATATACCATTCAATCCAAGGTGGAATGCAAGTGCAGTGACAACGTACATGAACAACGACCTGAGTGACTGGAAACTGCTTTATAATTTACCGTACTATTTCAGTTATCTGAGCGGTTTGGCTCGGATGTTATCTGTTCTTTTAACATCTGGAGTGTTTTATAAGCCACACTGGTATAAGCATCTCGGATTATTGTCTGCGTTCAAGTAGTAGCCCCTGGAGGTCGTGAAGTTCCCTAGGCTGTGAATCACCTGAGTTCTCCTTGTCATTATTCTTGTTTAGTCCACCTTTTGGCTTTGCCTGTCCATTTTTTAACTATGGATTTTTGTGAATTTCATGTTCCAAGTTTGGGTTCTGTGCAAACGTGTGTCATTAGTTGTGCCATGACTGGAATTTTTGGTGAATATTTTTTTCTCACTGGTTTAGCCTTGATTTTCACACCCAGGTCAAATAACTGTGAGTGAATTAAGATTACATGTACTCAATTGGCTTGTCTTCTGAAGCAAATTATTGTAAGTAAAACTTCCTTCTTCGTTGCTCCGTTTTACTTATTTGCCTTTATAGATGTAACTTTATCTTCTACTAGGCCTGAAAAAACATTATTTTACAATGGACAATTTTCAAAATGCATATGTCTTTCGTGAGTGGTATTTTCTTGTAGTCCTACTCATGGTGAGGGATAATCTACTTTATAAACTGTTTGTTCCAGTCAGAAAACTCTCTAGAATAATACATCAGTCAAGCTCAAAACAAGCTGAGTTTATCTTTGGACTTCAGGCTCACTCCCATTGCACAAAAAGGTGATATAGGTGTACCAAGCTTGGCGAATCCAGTGTACTTGATTTAAAGAAGATTTTACAGAAACGGAAATCTTAGCTTGACACTTAATAACTGTCTGTCAGTAGGATTATTTGTTACGATATGCAGTAAAGCTAATTTTTTTAAAGCCAAATTTTTCCTAACACTGCTGCTGACTCTTCTATATTTAAAAAATTCTGCTACTAGTACGTACTGATCCCGATGAATTAAATGCTGCCCGAGTCGACAGCTTTCTGAATATTGTCCGAATTTCGAAGAAATTGCAGTGTTGCAGATCACAGGCTAGCTAGCAGGAATTACTCTATCTTGAATCGACGTACACAAGTTGAGCCTGTCATAAAAAGAGGTATGTTTTAATATCCCCCTATGTAGCATTTGTGCTGACTCGATCATCAGTGCAAATTACTGAGGTTTTTGACTACAGTGTAGATTCAAACATTTTGTGATCGCTGGCTAGCTGACCACGACCAAGCAACTCATTTTTCAGAAGTCTACTTTCTAGCGACTAGTACCAATAAGTTGGTAGTTGTTCGACAGCTGTATGCAAATTATCTGATCGATCCAGCAACTACAAAATCGTGGAGAGTGGAACAGATCGCCCGAAATATCGTAATCTCATGGCTGGACCAGAGGATTAATGAAAAATTGCGTCTTTTTTTGACCAGTATGAATCTGTTCTTAACTCTCCTGTCACATAGTAGTATGGACGGTTGTTAAAGGTGATCCCGTCACTTTGGCACAATATTCACACTTTTCAGACTTCTGCTTAAAATCCGAATCCCAGTCGTATTTAAAACGGGCATAAACGGGTTTGAAATCTCAAAAAAGTACAAAAATCCGTGCAAGTTAATACGTATAAGAACAATCGTTATCTGTATTGTATTTTGTAGGAAAATGAGCCACCGACCAAAATTTGATTTACGCCTGTAATTATATGCTTAAGATCTACTCATCCGTTTCATTATATGAAGGCAAAGCTGTTTCATCCGAAGCATAAAAAGATCCACTCAAATGCTGTTTTCACCAGATTATGTTTATTCTAACTCATTGATGGATTTCACGGTGCTAAACTTCTCACTGGTAAAAAGCATGAATCGATAGGAGGACTCGCTGGAATCAATCATTGTCAAGCCGCATCAGTTGAAAATTCCTCGATGATCATCTGATACAAAGTGACCCTGATCTGTTCAATTTTATCGGTGGACATATTTTTTAGTAGTGGAAACCCTATCAAATCTGCTCAGCTGTCACGCATTAGTACTGATTCATTGAATCAGCAAATAAGCTAGCAGATAATTTTCCTCGGTCAATAGGTTTCATAAATCTGTTTGTTCAGCATTTTACAGAGATTTCGGGTCTTTTAGGAACATATCTAATGTGGCCAGTTTCGTTCATCTAACATGGTACTGAAGACACTGCACACTCCGATGCACGACGTTTTACTGTTTGAAGGGGTACAAGAATCCTCTAGTCATATGTTTACTATCATATGTGGCATAATTTTGAGTGATTTTTGAAAAACTATTCGGCAGTGTCATGAGACGGATGTGGAATGTTGCCCTCTGAAGACAGGACGCTCACGTGCATTCAGAGAAAGTCATACAAAATTTAGTTGATCACGTGTTACCACTCATAACTCCAAGTTGACAACTCACTGGAGTCCATCAAGGTTGCTCAAAGTCAGAAACATCAACGTCCTATTTATGCTGTTCTCCCTGAAATCAATTTTTTTCATTTGGCTTCTCAAGACGACCCAGATTACTCATTGCAGTAATAGCCTATCACTTGAAATGGCATCGTTATTGAATTCCAAAAAACAATTTGGATGTCTGAGCTGCACTATTCCGCCTTCACATGAAAGTTGAACAGAGGCCATAATTTTCCTACACCAATGCTATACGATTTTCCTGAGACTTCGTTACCTTACTCAAAACCGAATTATGTAATTTGCCGAGTAAAGCGATTTGTAGAAATGATCGAGATGGCTGTTTTTTCAAAAATGCCTCTTCCAATCGTTCTTTGCTGGAGACTGATTTACGTTTGACTGTGCTAATAATGCTGCTTAAGCGCATATTTCAGATACCGTGTTTAAGCAGCACTTGTAATGACAGTTTAGTAGCTAGGGTGTTTTGAGACGACGTGGACCGCGAAAATACCTTGGGTCAACTTAGCTCTGCGCCCTCAGATTAGGTGCAGTCACTATGTCTGATAGCACTGAATGTTTGGCGCTTTTTTTGTAAATTTGGGTCGCTAACGATCTTTGGCAGAATTATGTCCATTAATTAAGAAGAACTCCTCCATGACTCTTGGCCAGGCAATGGCGGCCACGTTTTCTGTAGAACTTCTCAGGATTCTTGCGTATTATCTCATCGTCGTATCAGCTTTCCTCCACAGTGGAAATCTGGCGTTATTTTGCATCTTCTCGGATTTGGAAGCCTTTAGCTAGGAGTTTCTATCTGACTCCACCCTGATTTGAAAGTGTTTTAGGCAAATATTTCTTCAATTTGTTAAAGATCTCTTGGTATCTGCAGAGTATTTGATGCTCTTGTTCAATTTCCGTTGACCAACGATCTCTGAAGACACTGGTGGCATTTCCATGTTTTTTTTTAAGATCGTGTCGATAACCTGAATTAGACTATACTAGAAGTTACAAATGCTTTTGTTTACTAATTCCGCTCTATCACAATTCTGGCTAACTGTTCGTGATACATTCATCCCACAATCGAGCGTGATAGATCAGCTACAGTTCTGGAGAAGAAAATACTATGGTAGATTTTTCCACATCAGACTTTTTGTCATGACCTCCTTCCTTGGGCTTTCATGATTAACCACAATGCACGAGATACCAAGTGCCTTACTAATTTGCAATGTCCTTTCTTCCCCTTACAAGCGTATTTCTGTAACCAAATGTTTACTTGAAGTTTATGCGACATTCTTCACTGTGTACAAAATCCCTACATAAGCATGATCCCGATAGATGATCCGTGAGGTCACTCGATTGGTTGTTGGATTGTTTTCTACCTAATTTCCAGCGTACAAACGATTTGTGCTGGTGTTTTTCTTAAACCAGCTTGCCGAGATGCAAGCTTTAATTTTGTTCTAACCACTTACACTGCTGGACTTTAAAAACAATCCAATGGCTTTTTTATCGTTGTTTAGATTTTGACCGGAACTTTTCGTCACTTATTTTACCTATCTATCTATCTATCTATCTATCTATCTATCTATCTATCTATCTATCTATCTATCTATCTATCTATCTATCTATCTATCTATCTATCTATCTATCTATCAACCTATCTATCTATCTATCTATCTATCAACCTATCTATCTATCTATCTATCTATCAACCTATCTATCTATCTATCTATCTATCAACCTATCTATCTATCTATCTATCTATCAACCTATCTATCTATCTATCTATCTATCAACCTATCTATCTATCTATCTATCTATCAATCTATCTATCTATCTATCTATCTAATCTATCTATCTATCTATCTATCTAACTATCTATCTATCTATCTATCTATCTATCTATCTATCTATCTATCTATCTATCTATCTATCTATCTATCTATCTATCTATCTATCTATCTATCTATCTATCTATCTATCTATCTATCTATCTATCTATCTATCTATCTATCTATCTATCTATCTATCTATCTATCTATCTATCTATCTATCTATCTATCTATCTATCTATCTATCTATCTATCTATCTATCTATCTATCTATCTATCTATCTATCTATCTATCTATCTATCTATCTATCTATCTATCTATCTATCTATCTATCTATCTATCTATCTATCTATCTATCTACCTACATACACATCCATTTTCCCTGCTAGCCACGTAAAAGTAGGAACTGTTAAACTGCATAGCATTTCGAAGCAAGAAGGTACGGATGTTCATAATTTATAGATTCATAAACCGGAGCTTAAAAATGTTTCGATTTTAAGGCTGGAAGAAATTGATATGGCTTGGGATCCTACTCAGATATGACGGAATTGGCATTATTATTGTCTCACTGTATATGGAGTAGATTATTTTGTGATATTTTTTGTAATATTTCATATAATTTCATGTTAATCAAGTATGTTTGTAAATATCGTACACGGTTGAGAAGCCATGTAGTATAGTATCATCTCTGAATAGACACTACGCTTGGCCTTTGAGTACCTTTGAACGACGGGCTGTACATGTTGTTTTTTCGTCTGGTTATTGTTTGACATTTTAAGGGTGACAAGATAGGTGTGAAACAACCCAGATGATCTCAGTGCGCCGTGCTGAATGTAGTTTCAACGAATGGTAGTCCATGTTTAATAGAGTAGCTTGACGTATTTAGTAAGAATGAGATGATTCACAGGTTGATACATCGGTTCAAATCCACGGAGCTGCTTTACATTGCGCGCACGTTTGCAAACCTTATCATTGCTCTTTGTAAACTAGATCCTTCACAGTTGGTACAATTTCTTTAAAACAGCAAGTTCGTAGAGTTTGCTCGCTGCGTCACTGATCTCTAAGAGTTTAGAAAGTCATTGATGCTCTGACGGATATTCCAGGTCAGTATAAGTAAAGTAGATGGTTGGTTTTCATGAAAGACATTACTCACCGGGTTACTGAAAACAATTCGATAGCCCACGCCCGGTTTTGTCCTTCTTGGGCCTCATCAGATAGGCTCATTCCCCCAGTTCTCGTCAACCTGATGTTTCACTTAAACCCCAAATTTGACTAATTTCGACTAATTTGCAGATCAATTTGGTTTTCATGGGGAACTCAGGTGAATCTATCGTTTTTGATATTCTTCAAATGAGGCTGCTGCACAAAGACCCCCTTACGTTTCAGCTAGTATGATATTCGAGATATCGAAATATACTTTCTTAAAGACACTACTCACACGTTTGCTGAAAATTCCTCGACAGCCGACGACCGGTTTTGCCCTTCTTGGAGCTCAAGTGAGCGAAGTAATATTGTGGGTTGTGTCTCTTCATGAAAATATACTATGGTATCCCGAATATCGTACCAACTGAAGTATCAGGCGGATTTTGTGCAGCTTATCCAGTCGAAGAATAGCTTAAAAGAGAGATTCAGTTGGGATTTCTGTGAAAAGCAGATTGATTTGCAAATGAGGATATTTGTCGAAGTCAAATGGTTAGTTGTCTTTGAGTGCACTCAAAGTAAAAATCACTATTAGATGCAACCCAATTAGAGCAACCTGGGAATATATGAAGTCACAATTTGCTTACGCTATTCTCTTGGGGGAGGTTGAAAAGACAGACATGAATAATGAGACAACCATTCAGAAAAAAGTGAAAAAGTCTGACAAGAGCTCGATCAAAGATAACCCGGACGAATTTTGGGAGGCATTAAATACTTAATACAATATTGAATAATAGCTGTCAGTTTAGATTCTTCTTCCTGTTTTTTTTGCAATTCAGCAATCCTGAAGAAGACCACTGCCGGTGACCTAAAAGTTGGTTGACGAACCTCGGCATATTGATGGTGTGATTCCACTTTAAAAGAACCGTAACTAAACTGCTTTAAAGGATGTGTATAGGCCACTGGACACGTACTGCTTGAAAAAAAAAACAAAGTGAACAAGTTCCTCTTCTCATTGTTGCAGTATTCAGGTTAACATGAGTTACATTAGGCCTGTTCACTATTGATCAACCTCGTCACTCGTACGGTGGTGATCTAACGTGTTGTACGCAATTAGTAGGCTGAAATTTGTATTACAAACGCAGGAACAGAATGCTTTAGCCCTCCGCCCTATCTCTGGCATATCTGACCACAAGCGTCCATACGCTATGTGACGCCGAAAACGTCATTCAGGCGGCTGAACTGCATAGTGTTATTCTTGTAAATGATTGATGCGTGGGCGAGACCACTTGTATGCATTCGCACGCGTGCCACGTTTCTGGACCAGCTGGCGCCGCATAAAACTATGCTGAAGTAGATGAACGAAGGATCAACACAGCTTTTTGGTCCCTGTCATTTTCCTGGATCATCCAAATTCATGTAACTTTCACACAAACAGCTGTCGGACACAAGGAATCGATATGAAGGTTCTGTTTCCTGTGAGGCGAAACAATAGCAGTGCTCTACACTTAGTCATAGAAAATCGCCTGTAGACGGTGCTTAACTGATTCTTTCCAGTGAGACATTTTGCATATCTTCAAGGGCAAAATAAGGACAGTAGATGGAATCGTCACACAATCTCTACTTGGGAAATGATGCTTCCTGTGGCCAATCGATTAGCGCGTACTCCATTTTCAGGTGCGTGTGAAACTCGTTCTCATCCATTCATTGAGACAAATGACCTACCTTCACACTTGATTGAATAAAAGTTGCTTTTGGGAACGGAACTTAAGACACACTGTCAATATTCTACTTGAATTTTAGCAACTGGTTCTCACATGCACAATCGTAAACACATCTTGTCAATGTTGTGCTTCCTTGTTTCATGAGGTTTACTCGACTTCAGTTTTACTACTGTTATTGCCATCCGTTTCTAATGTAAATAATCGTCAACATTAAAATTCGAGGGATCGGTGGGGGAATTTACATGAGACCAGAAAGGAGGGAAAATTTCCACAAGAGAGCGTGCTACTATTTGATTAACCATTCAGGTAAGATGATCTCCAAGTTGTGAAAGAAATATGATATCGTAACACACTGGTAACTGAAGAGGGGACAAAAATGTCCAATGTTGTTCATTGCGCAGTAAGGGCCATCGTGGTCGAGGTTCGTACATCAGACACAAGGTCTCCATTATACAGAGTCAAGTGTAGGATTCACTGACAAAGTTGTACACAAGCACTACTCATAAGTCTCGTACCTACCCAGGGAACTCAAAATGGTGAGCATATACAATGTGCTGACCGTGACCTGAGGAAGCCCCAGTCCAAGAGTAGCCCTGGTGGATTGGAGGAAACAGATACCTCGATATGAAATGATAACCGGTCCAATAAAAAGTCAACATCAGTCAGTGGTAGGTATGGTGAGATGACAGCGATGAAAAAGTCGTCAGCAGCCTACTTCAACCTGTCCTCATTCCACGCAGACATTCCGAGACTGTACTTAAGTCCATTACAGTTGCTCGGCGTTCAAGAGCAGCGATCAGGTCACTTTTGATGAAAAGGTAGAAGTTGGCTTTATCTCGTGGACGGTGCTGTTTAGATGAAAAGCAAGTTTTGCGGGCTCTCTTCCAGCCTTATTATAACAAGCATATTGGGTATCATGTGTGATCCAGCAGGACTGCTGGATATGCACCAACTTATCCGATCGACCACGGTTTTCACGACAAAGGATCGTCTGGTCACCATTCTTCCCCTCAGAAGGCTGAACCGGAGCTTGAATCCGTGGACAAATGGCCGGGGGAAAACACATTCTGGAAACACAAGCCATGCACTCACAAGGGAAAACACAACAACTCCCGTAAGCCGGTATTGTGAAGACCATCGGCTCGAGCAGCCACCATTCCTTTTTTGGTGTTCACGCACGTACTTTGAACACGGATCGAAACTTTGTAATCGCAAACGACCCTGTCATATGCATGATCGTTGACCGTATTCTGCGGTGCTCAGCACTGCGTAGAAAGCATTATTCTCGTAGGCTCCTTCCGCTGTGATAGGGTGGTTGAATTCAAACCTGGAAAATCTCACCGCCATGTTTTTGATAGGTGTGGATGCAGCTGATTTGGGTGTTCTCCGGTAGATGCAGCTTGCCACGAATAGACTGTTTGATATAACTATCCAGTCTTTCTAAATTGCTACGGGGAGCTTGATGGAGCACTAACGAATGTATCAACTTAGCTATGTGATCATCTGTTGATGCAGATGCATAGGAGTCTGTTTTATTCACGGAGCAGTTTTGGCAGCTCAGTCGGTGAACGCCAATTCCCCTCTATTTGAGAGTAAACGAGACGTCGAAATAAATAATCGGATTTTAGTGAAACAATGGAGTGGCAGGTTTCTCGTCAAAGGTAGAAGTTTTGACTAGAACCCCAGTCAACTGATATTCTCTGGCATCAAAGATAAAAACTACTACTGGGTGTTGAACACCACAACGACCCTTTCCACATCGGCCTCATCAGATTCAGGTCATTCTTAAGGACTAGCCTAGTGTCACTACACACGACAAGTCGTCAACGAAGGTAAAACCATCCACAAGGTGCTATGGATCATGTAGTCTAGCCGGAAATCGAGAAATGGTAGGCGCTTTATTGTCGGAGGAAGGTGGCGCCGTTTGATCGATGATTTTGGCGGAATGATCAAATAAGGATTCATCCTAGCGTGCCTTCGATTTACTCATGAGTAACCTAGTTTTCAAAGGGATTGACGATCTTAGCCAATGAATGAGTTTGAAGACGGCTTCCGATGACGTTTGCACAATCTGACCCCATATGTCTGTAGTCACCTGTTCCTGAGTACAAGGGATGGGCAACCGCAACGATATGTGGGCCTGTCTGTTTTGGGTAATGTTGCTCCAACACCGGGTTTAGACTTGCTAGTTTGTGTACAAATCACCAGCCTTAACTTATTGTTACGGAACTTTGACACTAACGTCCGTTCCGATAATTGGGAAGTTCCATACCCAAGTTGGCTCTTTGAACAACCGGACCATATTGCAAATAGTCATGATTGGATATGTGGTGTACCGGATAGTTTCACGTACTAAACTACGTGTGCAGTTTCTGGACATATTAGGTGTGCGGTAGTTACTGTGCGTTTTAGCACCTTGCGAAAGGACAGACTACTATCGGTCCCAAATAGTTTGTCGTAGCCTTCCATCGGTGTGAAGGACAAAATCATCCTAGAAGGACTGTTATCTGCTGCATAGCGCTTTTTACCTGGACTACATTAAATGTAATTTCAATGTGTCACATCAAATCGTTTCGTCTAGTTATGGTCCTAGACAATGGAGGTTATATTTAGTGGACTATTGCCCTCTTTCTCTCCCTCTCAAGGAACCAGATTCCTACTTTTCTAACACGACTGAATATTGGACATGGTTTTGTAGGACTTCACTTCAAAAACGAACTGAGCGTAATCCTTGTTATACTCTGCTGTATCGTGGGTGGCCGTCTATTGGTTACGCCTGAAATGAGCCTCTCAGACCACACGATAGGAAAAAAACAGAGAACCCGGGACACGGCTGTACTGTCAGAACAAGCATGCATAGCTTCTGCGTGAGTATATAGAATGGCTAAATGGCGAATTATGGTTATTCGTTTGTTGATTCGCTCCAGTCAGTGGCGAAATTTCTGCCCTGAACAATTTCAGACTCACTTCGCTGGTCGCATGCCGCCAAGCCGTGTTTGCTAAGCTCCGTCAACGTGCCTGCTATCCGGGAGGTTTGGTGCCGATGGTGACCTCGGGGCCGCGTCGTTCCCTGCACTCGTACTTTTCGTGTCTGGGTGCTCACCGACATACTCTCACTTGCTGAATAATCTTGTGTCAAAGCGAGAGTTGCATACAGTTAAGAGGTCTCCCTGGTTTTCAATATCCTACCAAATGTGCTACACATGTGCTGCGTGAAGTTTGAGCCGGAAAGTTATTCAAGCTATGGTAACGTTTTTAGTGTCCCATTATTACTTATAGGGTCGAAGGTTTGTATAGTGTTTCGTCACGATCTACATATTATTTAATAGACTGACCATGATACTTAGTGGTCGGGGCCCTAACCGGAAATTAGCTGAAAATACTCCCGGTCATCCCTCTTGCCAGTAACAACCGAATACATGGCAAAAAATTTCTCTCCGGATTTGGTGGTGCGCCAATGTTGGCACGACGGACAGAGCACTTCAGTCCACAGTTTAATTGGCCTCGTTCACCAGTGAATTTAAGGGTGCCAGAACATGTTCGTTATCTGCTCCTTGAGATCTGCTGCTAGTTCTAAAGAGCCGCAAACCTCCGGGATCAGATCAGTTAGCCTTGACTACCTTTAAGGATGGTGGTGATCCGATAGAGTGATACAGGAGCTGTTTTGTATAATCTGGGTTCAATTCGAAACAAATCGACTAAATTTTCAACCTTCACGAAGGTCTCTCATAACCCCCATGGCAGCGCCTTAGCACTGGTCAGGTTGGATTACATCTAGCACATTTTACTCCTTTCTTTTTCGCGATGGGCTAGTTTTGGCACATAATTTATCTATATGTATCCAGTCTTCAACTTTCTCCGCATTTTAGGGAACTGTCACAAGTGCCAACGTCTAACACGTACTGTAATCCTGGATATCGGAGTTGACCTTCACTGTCTTTATGGGTTACGGTTACTGAAGTTGTCGTATCACCAGGCCCCGGGCAAGCCTTCACCTAAGTTACTGTCTCCAGTAAACGGCGACATGGATTTTGCCTCCAAGATCCTCTTCAAAATCTTTCCCCCCAAAAAATGTAACCGAGTCATCAAGCCATACTCTGGCAGCAAACCCAATGATTTGGAGTTCGCTAATAACATCATGTCTTGTGTCGGGCGGTGTTTAGATTTGGACGATGGGTACGTAGTCTGGTGCTTCAAAATCCAAGATCATATTTAGGGAGTGGAATAAGCTGATAAATACATTCATTTTGGGTGGTGAGCATTCTTGGTATTTTCAACAATTTTGTTGCACTCCGCACAAATACCGGTGTATATATTTTCACGGAAGTCATGTTACGAAGCAAGAAAGCCAGAACACTATTTTCTGTCCGTAAACACTGTAGCCGGCACTCAAATGCTCGAATAATCTTGGGCACCTAGCTTCTCACACTGACTCGGTTGTTTCGCTAGAATTAACGGGTGTTTGAAATAAGTTGTGCTCTTATCCATCCAGTGTCTACTTTATCCTGCGCACACTGGATGCGGATGAAAGAAACAATGAGGAGAAAACCTAATTTAGTTGACAGAGCTGAAGAAATTGATGACTAAGTTGACCAATACTGAACGAACTCATCATATTAGAGGAAGGAGTGGAAGATATTGATTGCTGTCATCTGTTAACCGAGGCTAATCGAGGTTCAAGAGGGCAACGGAGCAATTTTGAAAAATATTTCAGAAGTTTGCTGAGATCATGGTACTGCAGAGGTTTTTCATTGATGCCAGGATGAAAAAAGTGGGCTTCTTGACATCATTAATTGGCACAAGAGTAATTACTGAAAATACTGTATCATCGAGTAACAAAATTAAACAAACGTTGTAACAACCAAATGGTATCTTCGAGTGACGCGTAGTGCCAGAACTTCTGGGAAGGCAAAAAGCTGGGTTTCCATACGGTTCTATTAACGCAAGACAGCAATTCACGAAATAAATAGAACTCGACAGTAGATACTCGTCCACAACAAATGGCCCACTTAAACTATAAAGGTACAATCAAGCAGGTTTTCACGGGAGACATTCACATGTGCATAAGGTTGGCCGCAAAATGGCTAGATTAAGTCAAGGTCAAGTGAGTGAGGTGGAAGGGACAAACAAATGCCAGTTCAGGTGCACGCAATAAACATAAAAGTGAAGAGGGGGGTCACAAATAGGGACGGAAGTACTTTGAGCAATTTCAAATGTAAAGTAATGGCTGGTGAACACGTTGTATCCCTCTGAAAAGTAAGTTAATGCGATGGTTGTAATATAGCAGTACAGGCAAAGGAAGATGGTACGGCAAAGCAGTGAGCAGTATTTGGTGTTTTGCATTCTCGGGATCCCCTCTAAATGCATCCCTCCTTTCCTAGTGGACCCACTAACGAAGCGGACGAAATCTCTAGGTTTCAAACTGTTTGTCGTCGCGATTTTATTGGTTGAATCTCACTAGAAATGATCTGAGACTCACAAGTTGCCGCAAGTTCCACACTCGTTACCCACGTCCCTGCCCCGAAAATACTCTCCACTGGTTGCACGAACCACATACCTAAGTGCCTACTTCGGCCGAAGATGAACAGTTACGATCCATCTCACCGAACTAAGCCTTCCGGGGCCAGAACTCTCGCTCATTGAGTGCGCAACATTGACACGTATTGATGTGTCGACGTACAGCAGCATGACTGTTGTGGGGTGCCTAAGAAATGATTGTGAGCCAACGTCATGAAACGAAAAATTGATAACGAACGCCTCACTGTCTATAGGCCTCGTGCAGTACTTTCACTCAAACATTTATTCTTTGCTATAATCGCGTGACATGAGCATGGGCTAGTGGCAATGAAGACCACTAGGCATAACCTGAATGGGCTTATTTCTACTAGCATATGCATATCTGCTTCCCAGATCGCAGTCGAAACTTTGTAAATGCACGGCCAGCACAAGTGTTTGCCCCTATGCCGGACTGGTTAGACCAGAACTGTTCTTCAGATATATATATTCTCAAAATGGATGTCGTTGTAACGCGGCTAGTCGAGGATTCTCTTATCATAGCTTAAACAACTCGAAAGCATTTGAAAAAGTCGCTATATATTAACATGGAAATGGACAGTACAGGGTCACATGTTCTAATGCAGAAATGGTGGGACTACTTGGAATTGTTCTTTTGTGAGTTATGTGCTATTGTTGAAGAGCCTATTTGTGGTAGAACCTGTAAATTTAGCCAACGATCTATCTTACATCATATGAACTACTAGATGTTCATTATGTTGTGATACTGGGTACGTTGTGATAACGCTGTTATTCAGAAATGACAGCTGATTTTCATTTCTCCTTCTGCACCAGGTAACTTTATGTGCTTACTTGTATTTCCTATAACTCCTAATTACCATTCTGCTGCGCATAAACATAAGAGGCAAAAATATAAAAAAAATTCACGTTGTCTGAATTTGCTTTCTCTAATTCGTCGAGTATAGTTCATATGCCCATAAATGCCTGATTTATCAGTCTGTCGTGAGCCATTATGGGTATTCTCATACATGCATGAACAAGAATGGCGAATATGACACAGGAACCACGAGCGAGTGAATACCTGACCTCAGCTCACCTGGTAGGGTGAATGAGTCAGTCATGGCATCACATCTCAAGTTCTACTCTGACCTAGGCATTTCAATGCTAATTCCATTGTGGATGAATAATTTTTTAGCAGTTTCCTCCATCCTGGTGAGAATCATCAATGATATGCTTTGGTACACTAGCTATTTAAAGTAGGTCAGTAAGTAAAAGTGGACAACATCCATTGAATATTCTGGCACTATTGTATCCCTTTCTCATTCAGCATGTTAATTTGATTTTAGTTTGTACTTATTGAGTATTCCAAACTTCATTTTATGGTATGTATCTAAACACTCGCAATTTTTCGACAGTTTTTGTCGCATCTTAGACAGCAACCACGCTGGTTGCTGCCGGTTTTAACTTTCTTGAGGGAGGCTTTTCAAAAGACTAACTACGAGGTGAAATTTTCTTGGGTCAATGGCGCTGTAGAAATGTGCTCCGGGTTACCGAATCAAAATGGTCTCATCTGTGAGATTGTAGCTGAAGATGGAATTTTATATATAGCAAGGTAACTGTTCTCAGAAATTCAGCTCAAGGAATAAAAATACCTTCATGGTCCGCTGGCTCAAATTTATCGTTGAATGTAATAAATACGTCTGGTGGTACGATTCCTGTTTATTTAGCCTGCCCATAGGAATGAGTGACCCCGATTCTCAGTACTAAAGGTGTACTGGAACATGAATTTTCAGACTAGTCTTTCATACGACGAACTAAAAAACATGTATTCATCAGTGGCTGACATCCCGGATTGGAAGTGTTGGGTAGCATTGGTCATACTATTAAACACAAGCGCATGTTGGGGAGCTACAGGATGTACGGGTATCTCACTGAAAGTCGTGGCATGAGGATTGTCTTCCAATAAATATTGGATTCAGTATCTTACTGCTGTGTGAGACATAATGTTTGCGAATAATGGACGATAGGCGGTTCAGGTACTGCAGATGCATTCTATCTTTGTTAGAGAGATTTGCTCCAACTTACCAGCTATTCTTTTGCGACTGTGACCCGGTGGGAGGATTGCTTCTGGTCAGTTCAATTTTTCCTTAAGGATACGCGCCACAGGTTGAACAACTGATATTCTTGCACTCGTCTTGATTCATTTATGAATGAATTGCCTATCATCTAGCCATTAGATGCTGTACGTCCTGTGACTGAATGTGTATGGCTTTCTTCCAGGTGTCCCTGTACAGAAATGCCTACAATTTAGAAGGAAAATAACATTTTACGAAATCACGTGAAGCCTGACCCTGTAATACAGATTGATTTTCCTCAGCTTATCAAATAATACAGAAATCGCTTGGCAATGCAATTCGAATCCGTGCGTTCCATGTGTCCTATCAGTGCCAGGTTGTCATAAGTTAGGGCTTTTGTGATTCCATCTACTTTGCTGTTTTCTCACTACTCCACCAGCGCGAAGCATGCGCTAGTGGAGTTGTGAAAACGTGCTCTTACTCAATGTCAGATGTGCGGAGTTTAAAACATGGAATAGACAGGAATATGCACTACCGGAGAGCTTTAATAAGAGCTAAACTTGAAATCAGTGCTTACCCATTTGGCGTAGGCTTAACAGAATAATTGCATCAGTAGAGGAGGATAGCTCTTCAAACGAGAACTATGTGAGCGTGAATTCTGCAGATTCAGCAGCTAACTACAACTTCCAGATTTCGTTAGCTTTTGACACTTCAGGATGTCATAAACTATTGAAAACTGCTTTACCCTTATCCAGTGGGGTTCCGTGTTCAATGTTTAGGTTGTTTGGGGTGTATCCCCTTAACAGCATGATTGTTTTTATCACGGAAGCTGGTACGTATTTGCTCTTCTTCCCATAAGTGAGATTTCTGAAAATGTTAGCTCACATAATCAGTGAGTCTGGCACTCACCGCCAAAAAGCGTATGCATCTGTTCACTATTAAAGAGTAGTAACCTTACAATAACACAAATTAAGCAGCGCCAGTTTACACTTCATTAGTATCGAGAGCAGAAAAATACGAGATGTTTAGATGTGGTCATTCAACAAAGACAAAGAAGTAGCCATATCAGTGAGGGTTTGACCATCACTTGCTGTTTACTGCGACCAAAAAATTGCCTATCATTGAATACGGTCTGGCATCATCGCATTCAGAGTATGTGGCTCTACAATACTCCTGAGCCTAAGCACTTTGTTATTAAATGAGATTCTACGAAACTGGCGAGCCGCTGAGCAGTGATGTCTGGCTCTAATATGTCGAGACAGGCATATTCGTGCCGAGTTTGGTACGCAAGGTAGAACTTTCCAAAACTTTTCCAACCGTAAAAATACTCACTTATCACCCTATGTGCAGCCTTTCACTCCCTTTTTAAGATCGTTATACTTATTGTCCTCGAGCTAGTCATGCAGCAGCTGGCATTTTATGTTTGCCTCATTTCTTCAGATTCGCAATCCAACCCTACATACTTCAGCGATAAAGTTATAATCTACTAGCTTGCTCAGTTGCTTGGGTCAAACCGTGTTCCTTTTGCGTCCTAGAAATTTAAGGTCTTTTTTCGTTGACTCTTTTCTTGAAAACTAGTGATAAGTTCGGTCTCGCAGATGAGTTAAATAACTTTGACATGGTTACATTTCTTAACTAAAAGCTTGGTCAGTATAAACGTACAGTGTCCGCTGTGTGCAACCTCTATACAGTGGTCAATGAAACTCCCCTGGTGACACGTCCTGTGCTGGTTTTGTTGGCTTTGATTCTCGTGGCTGATGATCAACCAAATTCTGACAACTACGATTGCTTTTCAACAACTCAACTGAATCACATCGTATTTGAAAAGTTATAACGGCGTTACTGCCGAACGGATTATTCACGAATAAACGTTGAGTTTTAAATACGTGAGGCGAACTGTTCTCAGAAAACCAGTCAAAGTATTCTCAAGTATGCAGCATCCTGGGATTGTTATTTTGGAGGACCTAACCCCTCCGCTAAGACAGTTTCTGAATGTTCACACTTGTTCTGGTTAGGAAGAGCCGCACTCGAAGGAACTCACAATGCCAGTAGAAGGCCACTCTATTTGATACTCAAGTGGTAGTTAAGGCCAATTTGAACCGGAAGTCTGTACTTCTGCATGTTACATTATTATTGCTATTATTATTATATCGTATAAATTATACTATTGTAATAGACAATATATCTTATTACGTTGTAGCATTATTTTTATTATGCCACCTACATATTGCGTATACATGTTTAAATTATGCAGTATTTCATACGCTATTTGTGTGTACATAAGATAATATCCACGTCTGCGTATCTATGCAACTGTTCTGACTCTCTTTCAGCTCTCAGTCTTTAAGGCTAGCGTACATTCACAAACTGAAGGAAAACATTTCCTTCACTTGAGCCAAATGGGGCAACAGGAGCGTGAACAGTGGTTTAGGGAGCATTATACTTAGATCTCGAAGAAGCTGTACCCAGCGGCCCTATATACACAGGACATCAGTGGTTACTTAGGCTATTCAAACTAACTAAATTTATGGATGTGGTTGGTCACATGTTTTTGCAGAAATCAGGATTGATCAATCCTTCTTATGCTAACAATAACGTCTGAGAGGATACAAACCGATGTAGTGAACTGTGTTCATTTAAATTTGATAGTCCAAATATTTGCAAATCATTCGATATTTGTCTCTGAGCTTCATATTTTTTTTACAAAGAATACTAATAATGCCATGTATACGGTCTGGTTAGGATGCCTGTCTTGTGGACTGATGCTGTGTTAAAGTGAGGTGGCCAATCCAATAAGAATGACACAAATTGCTAGTAGGATAGGGTGTTCCCGCGCTCAAACCACACAGAATCGCAGACCGAGAGCCGTGATTACGTCTGATTTGTTTATATATTCCCCAAAGCCTCAATCAATAAATAGTTGTCTTATTCACTCATCCGTGAAAAGATTTAACCACTTATCATTGTTTAGGTGCTCAGGGCCACCTCTGAATTGCTGGCGAGTTGACGGGACTTTAGTTAGCTCAGCTTCTCCAATTGGATTACGTTTTGGTTGAAACAATCATTTGGCTTTGTCGAAATGATTAGGTTAGCAAAACAGGTAGGACGGCTGGAACTGCATCGCTGTGCCATGGCGGCACTCTCTTCAGACATGCCAGTCCCAAAATAAATTTTCTTGACTCGTCTTTGTGTCTGTTTGAAATAGGATTTCAGGCGAAACTCAATTAGTCGACTAAAAAAATGAGTCACACCACTTTAGGATGATAAACTAACTGTAGAGTACTGCTCTGGGTATGGCAGTGAATCGAACGGTAACTGCGTACTGGACCTTGGGTGGTAAAAATTTATATTTTCACGATGCGGTTGGTAGGAAAACAATTCCACTACATTTAATCCTGTTTGGAACTCACGAAGGGTTAATTTTGCGATGAACCAATCGGCAGGTCTTGGTTGCTCACCGCAGGACTGTTCCCATTTTTAAAGAATTCATCTCCGACTCAAGCTCGGTCCCCAACGAGGAATAAGCATCTGCCCTGGTGTGTGTTGTTAGTATATTTTGGACGTGTGGTTCTGTGCTAATCGAACCCATTGACATAGGTGGCGTGAACTGATGATTCCAGGATATGCTGTCCTTGTCCATAATCCTGGATGAGTTGATGACTGTGTTTGAATTTAACATGAGTTAACTGGGTTTACTGGCAGCAGAAAATTCTGATGGATAAAGTCAGTTTGGCTTTCATTTCACCTAAATTCACAATTAACTACCTGAAATGGCAAGGCCTGCTGAGAAATACGGATTAGCTAGGGTGAGCAGTACTCCAAAATCGTCTTGGATACTCATCTTGTGTTGTTGGGTTTTAGGCTCGCGTTATGGTTACATTTGTTTGAAATGCAATCAGTGCATGTGAGTTGCTTAAATGTTTAATCGGCAGGTGAATTTTAGCTAGCCTGTCTATTCCGACCTGCTGGTTGTTAAATCACGTAGAGACTCAGGAGTCTTTATGGATATAAACGACGCATACCTCAATAGAGCATATTTGCAGCGCCAACATTCGCCTGAAGATTAGTGTGCTGCGGAATAGTCACTCACCTGGAGCTTTCGTTTATACTATTTGAGCTGGAAGTAATGTTTTTGGAAAATCGAAAATCTGCCCACCAGGTATTGTTCAAGAAGGCCGATGCCAGTAGAGGGATTTTAAATTATTTGCAACGGCCTTTGGGATATATGGAAAACCCATATGCAATTTTACCCATACTACGAAACTTGCATTGAAACCATCTGCGTTCAGGCTCTCCGTAAGAATGGTTTGAATTTATCCCACAGTGATTCGTCAGGGTAGGTTTTCGCAGGAAAATTTTGTCAAATCGAATGCAGATCCCCATTATTTAAAAATTGCGAGTGTTTAGAAAAAAATTACGATTGATTACCACTGGTTCACCTGTGGCGCTTCGCAACGACTAAAGTAGATTAGAGGCATGTCAGTTGTCATTTCACGTGTAATTCAGATGGACAAATGCAGGTTGATACAAACTCAAATGGATACCATATATTCAGGACATCATCATGTGTCCACCCATCGACTGAGTAAGACTATGTTGCCAAGCTTTATAGGTTAGTCACTCTTCAACTGTTTTTCATTCAATCTTCTGAGAATCATCCCTTCACACCCAAAGAACTAAACTTTTGCTCAGGATTCTATGTATAATTGCTTTAATTCACCATCTGTGACCTCAGTCATCGACGGTTGGCAAAGTAGGACGAGGGTGAATCAGACGAAGCATCCTGCGCCAAGTAAGAACTGTTCGAGCCACCTTAAATACGTTTGAAAACCAGAAAAAATGAGTATTTTCTGGCAAAAATGGGAACGGTGAGCATGCTTAAGTAGTACTTAGGTCTCAGTGACCTGATGATTCAGTATGGCAAACCCCATGAATGACTGAGATAAACGGAAAATTCCTTGACGGAGATTTCAACGTTCAGTTAAGTTAATCCATTCTGAAAAGCCAAGAAACATCGAACTACTGTTTCATCCCTGTTGGGAATCATCACAATCTCACAAAACTCCACTGAGTTTCGCACCCGCAACATCCCTGCTGGTAGTTTAAGTACCACTGTTCCGCGAAGAGCGGCTGATGAGCGGTTTGACTAGCTCTCACTTAGAGGGGATACAGCTTCACTTATCCTTCTATCATGGGATCCATAGCACGTGCTTACAAGTGCTGACAGTCTCCTCGAGTGGTGGCATCTCAGATGTGAGTTTCAATTATTATGTGAGTTGTATTCTTCCTCTGAATTACTTGTTGGTGGTTGGTTGTGTGATGGGTTTTGAGCGTTCAGGCTATTCGACGGAAGATCACGACTTGGAAAGCACCTGGAAATTTGTGATATGTGCACTGCTATGAATTCGCAATAAGGACCAAACAACTTCACGGTGCTTTCTACTTTTCAGATTGGACTGACTTCAATTACAGGACAAAACCTCGACTGCAGACAGTTAAAAACTTCAATTCTGCTAATAATACCAATTATTATTTAGGTCTATATTTGATGCAAACGACTATTTGCATGTCTGGTGATTCAGTTTTTGATGTTTCTCTTGCGTTATTCCAAATGCCTTTGTAACTTTTTGAACAGTATAAAAATCCCTAAGGAATCGGTTAACTGTCTTTTACTTCAGAGACGGTGAAATGGTCAGATCTTCATTACCGAATATATACAAGCAGAAAACCGTACGTAAATTTAGTACTTGAGTCAGAACGGTGAAGCTCCTTTTATCAGTTAAAGCTGGTCACAGGAGGCAGTTTTCCCATAAACCCATTGCTTTTTAACGTAGCTTACGACTTGATAAATAGCTGTTAGCTTTTCAGATTCAACAGTAAAATGAAATCAAAGGGATCGTTGGATGGAAGAATTTGTGGTCCATGCGTGGAAGAGTAGAGGAACTAATGCCATAGTTGTATAGAAAAATTCCGAACAATCGAAGCAGTTGGTTCGTCTGCATACGACTTACCGGTCGTCAGTCGACCTAACAGTCGCCTTCAATCCAAAAGTTCATACTCATTGTTGTGTTAACAGGCGACATCGAGCAAGTGAAGGCTCATTAGTCGAAATTTTATTTGAATTTGAAACCCATCCTTCTAAAGTTTACTTTGTAGATTATTCCAGTATAACTCGCCCAGTACAGTGTAAAAGGACCGTAACACATAAGCTTCAGTCTTCTTCAATGCTACTTGGCTTTTTTAACACGCTCTGCACGTGATGAAGCCTAGAACAACTAGAAGAATAAATGTTTAATTAGTTCTAACATCCACCACAAATTTAGTGGCCCAATGCTGACGACACGTATGATTGTGCAACGAGAATATTCAGGTGTCTCGCTGGAGTGGTTGAACATTTTTGTTAATTGTGTAGGGCTGTGAAATTGAATGTGAAGGTGCGGAAAGCTCCCTCACATTTATAAGTCGTCACGTTACAGCCAAAACATCAGGTTTTGATTTGACCTTGTACGGTAGACTTACTCATTCTGTAAGGTATCCAGATCAATTTCTTTAAACGAGAAGACACTCATAAGCAGGACTAAAGTGATGCGATTTTGTAAGACATTCCAAACTGCTGAGGATAATGACATTAGAAATATGCTGTGGTGGAATAACCATTCCGTAAATTTTAATGAGAATGAGCCTGAGCAGTCGCAAACAAGGTGAAACCCAGAAAACCGTATCAACAAATCATATCCCTAACTGCATAAAAACTTGAGTTATTTCGTGCAATTTTATTATAATTTAATTTACGCAGTGGTCAATATATGCGTCACCATTTGCAGGCACAGAGTACCTCGTCATTCCAATTGATTACACTAACGGGGTAGGCAAAATCTTTTGTGGGAGAGACAAGCAGGTACATGATAGTGCGCATTGCTGATCAAATAAAACATGTGTCCTTAGCGACCCTATATCTATCACAATTTCAAATGCTGAAAAAATACTCAGCCACTGACCTGCACGCATTTGTGGAAAGCCACAATGTTTGGTTTGATCAGGCTCAGTTCACAAAGGTCTGACAAATCATGCGCACCCCTGCTGCGCTGAAGTCACATTCAACCTATTAAATCTACAGTTTTGTTAATCTGCATGGAGCACGGTAAATATGTCGCGGAAATGCATTTTACCTACTGTGTCAAAATTTCTCGAAAATAGTTGCAGCAGCTAGTACGAGCGCATTTTAGCTGAGAGAAGCCGCATCCAGTCCAAATTATAACTTATCGGTAACAAAGGATTTTCAGGTTAGAAGGTGATTTCCATGAAATGGTAAAAGCAGCAGATTGTCAAAGCTAACACAGCGAATATTTTGCTTTCCTGAGTTCACTGTTTTTGCGTTTAACTGGAATTCGTATTCATATTCATTCATAATCATTTTCGCTCTTAACGCAGAAGCCAACTGGTCGAATGATATCTCAGCTTGTATAGGAATATGATAGCCACAAAGGGGAGCAGGACTTTGAGGGGTAAAATGTTATGAATTAACTGGCTGTTCTTCGCATCGCCTACTAGTGGGTCACATCTTCTGTTCCAGTTTCACCGGACTCAGAAGTGGACATTGTCAGACCGGATGAAGCGCACCTCGAGGGCGTACCACAATTTATCCAACATCCAAAATCAGTGTATTATACAATGAAAGGACATCCCGCCATCCTGGATTGCCTTGCCGAACCAGTATCCCACGCAGCAGTCGTTTGCGCTGGAAAGGTTATACCTTACAGAGGCCCAGAAGAAGAAGGAAGGCTAAAGGTGACTCGTTTAGATGCCAACAACCAGCCAGACCCAACCGGATCTAGATGGCATTTGGAGCTGCAAATATTTGCCAAAGAAGTGGAGGAATGGTTTGATTCTTACACCTGCCGGTGTGAGGCTTGGAGTAGAGTCACCAAGCTCCAACGCCCGAAGAAGGTCTTAAGCAGAGAGTCCGTGATCATTGAAGCATGTACGTTATTTGATTGTGGTATGCAAAGATCATGAGTGCCGTGAAGGTTTACGATACCAAAAGGGGTTCAAGTTTTCTGTCTTGGGAAAAAATTCAGATTTTGCTCTCAGTTTTTTCGTATTAGTAAACTTAGCTTATGGTAGTGAAGCATCGGTGCTGAACATTGATGTCATGCTGTTGATGATGATGATCCTCTGGGGCGTTATCACTGGTAGAACTGAAACAAAACCTCTGGTATCTCGTTGCTCTTTTTGATCTGTTTGGAATTATATGACAGGCACACTCTTTGAGATGATTTTACGCCAGAGTACTCGTCAACCCAGTCATGCGCGTGCTCCTACTAACAAATTTTAGGTCCTCCTAAATGTCAGTAGCCACATTGGTGCCTACTATATTTGCATTTATAGAAACCTGATTCCAGCAACTGTCTGCACATATCACTGCTTCGTCTTGCTACACATTTTCCATCCCATGGAACGTGAGTCCTCCTTACCTAATGGGAACCCCGGAGGCTTGGTGACGGGAACGTGGCGTTCACCAAACCTACCATTACTTTACAGTGTCTCAAGTGCCGAAAAACCAGTTTTTGTGTGAATTGGTGTTAAACAGTATAACAGCCACAATGTACGAGCCTGTAAATGAATTCGAAGTTGCGTGGTACTAAGGGTAAACGTTGGACGCATGGGGGAGAAATGACCTCATTGTTGACTACTTAGCTGAATGCACGTCAATGACAACTGGCTAGGTTCTTGCACTCAGGACATATAAACTCGAAATTTGTGATTATTGGAGCTATTAGGGCTTCTTCAGTCACTGATGATATAATTGAAAGCAATAAACATAATTCTGAAGATATGGATAAATAAAAATATATCCCATTCGCATGTTGAATTCGTATTGATTTAGGAGACACTGTGTCGCTTTTCCATCTCTGAAGCTATCTATGTACAAAGATAGAGGCGACGGAGAGAAATTTTGTCAGTAATACCACTCGGGAACATAACTTTTCAAGGCTTTACATATATGGAACGTACATGCAAGCTAAGAAACTTGGTCCACTGCTACGTATATGATTCGTTACCGCGGATGTGAATGGTTTCCAAATGATTACTATGGGTTCGAATCAACTTTTTATTTTTGTATAGAGTAAACGGTTGACCTCGAAGAATTGCGGTGAGGCGATATATCTTCCTCTAAATTCTCCAGCAGATTAAGCCTTTCCACTTTGAATCACTGCTGGGAACCTCGTTACTGGTTTTAAATTTAGATTTGGAAATCAACATCTGTAGACCAGTCTTAATACAAGAGTAAGTCAGAAGTATTCAAGTGAGGAGATTGTTTCCCAATGAACTTGCCAACATTGTACCTGAGCATGCAGGTTAGCAGTTTAATGGAACAATGGTCTCCGGGCGCACTTACCGGTATCGGATCAGGGGGCTGAAGTTCTGTTTGCGACTCACCAAACTCGGGAAAAAGATCAACAGATACCCGAGAAAGTACCACTATTCGGGCCTTTTTTGAGGAAACGAAACCGCGTCAGGTAGCTATCTGGACATATAGGCGGGTATGTTTGTATAATGTAATGCGGTATTACAGGAGCTATTTGGGTGATCTTTACAGTCATACACGGAAGACAATTTTTCATCCACTCACTATAAATTGAGAAGCAATTGTATACTGGTTTCCACGATAGTGCAACAATGTACTCTCATAAGAGTCTTACTAAATTCTTCTTCAGGTAACCAAACTTTTAGTAACCACATGGAGCATTGCGGTGCACATTGAAGTGCCTATTGACAAGAGTGTTTTTAGAACACCGCTGGTTATAGATACTTTGTTTAAGTCTACTAAAGATATTAAAGCACTATTGTCCTTACCTTGACTTGAAATAGGTAATAAGAATAGCAGCGCATTGAGCCAGGCGTCTGAATAATAGCCTGAGGGCGGCATTTTTCCCCACAATCTTTTGGAATGAGGCAAAAGTATTGTCATGTGTGTGAAAAAAAAGCTTCGAAAACCTAAACCTCTTGGAAGACTATTTCTGGTCCGGTTTTGCTTGTATTAGGGTTGTTATTTTTTTCTAGGAAGGCCAACTGAAAGAATTAGTGGAGGGTTATCTCATGTGATTATTTGTTTTTTTTTTCAGTGAAAAAATGCACACTTGCCTCTTTGGTGGTTACCCTGCTAATGAAATACGCCTGAATGTTTAAACACAGTAGTCTTTTTTCAGCCGGTTCATCCTAAGGGCGGTCCCTCCGGCTAAAACTTAGCAAACATTGTTGTAGCGTCTGGAGATCGCACAGATGCAGAGGCCTACACCATGTGCATCGTTTTTATCACCTGTCAGCTAGCCAATATTACTGTGTAGACTTAGCGTTGTTCGGCTCCGGTGTTGAAGTGACCTCTCGCTGAGAAGAACGCTCAAAGCAGTGAAAATATTCGCAATATGATCGCTCGCAAACTGGAACGTAGACGACAATTAATGTTCGTAAATGATGGCTCTCCAACGGATATTTTCAAATGTTGCCACGGGGACGATTTTTGTGCAGTTTAGATGTGCCCCATACGTGGAACTGCATTGACGTCGGCTTATAATTGCATTGTCAAAAACTGGTGTACTTGTGTGGTGAATAAAAAACATCTCCTTGATAGAGACTGCATTTCAGCTTAATCGGGGTTCGCCTTTCCGGATTGACGATATGTGTTTGTTAAGCCTCCTGCAGTGCAAGGTGTCCAAACGGCTTCAACATAAGAGTCGATATTGAATACTCCCCGTAACGCAGTAATGTTTATGACATTGTGATATGGGCTAACTCCGAATTTCACCTCCACTGATGAACCAGTAAAGATTTGTCGTTTAACAGAACGAAAAATTTTATTCATATCCATTCTCTCACTGATTTCTTCTTGCGAACACGTTGCAAGACGAAACTGGAGAGCCTTTCAAGAGTACTCAGTCAACACACTTGAGAATTTCAATAAGTACTGTCTGTACGTTGGTGCTACTCACCCACGGTTGAAGTATCAAACGAACATGATTATTCACCCCGAACAGGCATTTAATGAAAGATAAAAAGTTTCATTGGTAGTGGCAAACAAGTAGGGCGACTAATAAACTGTTTTTGGTGGTAAATAGTGGCGTACTTTTACTATCTCTGGCTTTTAGTAAAGCCTTTTTGAACTGAAGGAAACGAAAAACGGAAGACTCAGTAAAGAAGTCAGTGTCCCTGTACTCTAAGGATGTCGCACTTAAAAACTGACAAAAATTAAAACTCATAAAATAAAGTAAAGAAATCCGCTGAAAGTGGTGTTTCCAACGAAGAAATGAGGTGTAAGAAACACCGGTAAAGAAGGTGGTGAACTGCACTCAGATGAACGGAATTCCGGAAGAACTGCCGTATAATTAAACTATGACGTTGAATCTTTGTAGTGCCTGTAGAAAGTAGTGAAGCTGAAGCCGGCTACAAAATGATGATCTCTGTTTAGAAGGTTATGTACGACTGGCAACTCAGTTATTCTGCTTGATGAACAGAAAAACAGATGACATATACAAGTGAACCAACGCTAGAGGAATACGGATTTTAGTATTTCTGTCGGAAATGACGTCAAATAGACTTATTTTCTATTCGTTTTCTGATAGCGGCTTTGGGAGTCATTTAGAGCAAACACCTGTAATTAAGCACTCTTTCCTGATGGAGCCACCGAACCTTATTAGTCTGTTAAGTTGTCTGAATATGCGTCAAAAAGCTGCCATAGAGAAGAGCGATTTTTCATAACTGTATAATCCGTAGTTTCCATTCCAGCGTTGCTAGTTCTTTTTGCATGAGTTTCCAGATGAGAGTAGGTCGAATGACAACGTGAAACATATCAGAGAAGAAAAGCCAGTTTCATAGGGATTCTCTGCGTTTGTCGTTAGGTGTAAACAGCGTGAAGCATACCCTCCGTGAGTGAACTTTTCCTCATCCCTATACCTTTAAAATAACGGCACTGTTGTTTGGTACGTTTCAATCGCTTCCTTTGGCGGATCACTGTTCCAAGAAATCACGGCGTACTTCAGTATCCAGGTATTGAAATAATATTGTGAGTGCTAGCATGTTTTACAGTGGCATACTATTAGTTTTTGAACAACCAGTTGTCAAAGGGTACTGAAAGAATAGTCATGTTGAGGCTTTCAAATGAATTCATGTTTGCTGGTGAATTGTTTTTTAATCTCCTTCACATGCTTGTCGCGTCGTATCTCATGAAAGCAAGCAAACGTGACAAATCTCGATCGAGTGGTACACATTAGTCGTGGCCATCTGTGTAGCTTTTCCAAAATTACGATTAGATAGACTTGATTTTCCAGTGTGCCAGCGATATACTGCCTGTCCACATTTGAGGTTACTGCTATGCTTTGCATTATTAGACGGCCAAAACTCTCAGATGGAATCCTTAGTTACACAAAATTCGGTGGACATAGTGCCGATGACTGGTAGCTCAGAAGTGCGGTTGGGGAATGTGTTCCCATGAAATGGCGTTCGTATTTCGCAAAAGGGAGAAACAGTTTCGAACCTCGGAGTGTCATTTAAATAATCACCGTCGGTTTTATTATTCAAACACTAAATTTCCGAGAAACCAGAAAAATCAAGGACAAACTGACGAAGATAAATTGGATGAATATAATAGTTAGGATAGACAGACTAACTAGTAAGTGCCTCACATTCCATATGGGGATGAAATTAAAAACCCATTTACGTTTTCTATGGAGGTTTGTCGGCAGGCATAGCAATTCTTACCGTTTCTTCCTTTGCTCCGACAAATTTTGCACCGACGTTTGCAATCCTTTAGCATCGTTTTGGCCAACAAATGCACAACACTGGACACGGCTAGAATGAAACAAAATAATTCCTACGGCTCTCACGTGGACAGCAAAGTAGTTACAATCCCAACTAACATAAGTCAAATCGCGTATGGACTTGACACGAAGCAGCTCGTTGCAAATTACTGTTAGTCCGTTAACTAGAAAGAGACTTGAGAAGGGAAGCATCGATCGAGGTCACAAAAACATGTTATTTTTGCAACACGTTGCTTTTGAAACTCCGAGCCCTCAAATCCTATGTTGTATTCCTAAACTATGAATCCTAACTGCGTACCTGACAATAATAAGACAATGCAGCGTTTGGAGAAAAAAACGAAATGGAGGGCGGTAACCAGTTTTTCGGTAATCGGTCTGGGCTAATCCCATTCTCTAGTCCTCCTCGAAGGCTTAAAACTTATTTTTTCTAGAGAGACTTACGGCCTGTCCGGCAACACTTTTCTAGATGGTATAATCTCCTCAACTTCTAAATTTACTTTTAAAGCGTCCCTGCGAATTCTGAGGAACATAAAGGCACTGAAGAATTCAACGTGGTTTACACTTTACAGTAATTTGTTAAATCTGCCAGTTGAGTGGGGCCAAGATGCACTTCTGAAAATGTTTTCGATATTTCTCCCAGAGTCAGCATAAAATGCGCTACGGTAGGCCCGTCGGAGTTTCTAGCACATGTTGACCATGGGCTAGTTCTGGTAGTTTTGAAGAATGGACTGAAAGTTTCTCATGCAGTCTAGAAATCAAAGCAGAAATAATCCAGTGAAAACTACCCTATACCGTATCTGTGAGCATCATGGCATTCAAATCTTTCAAACTGGCATTCCAGCCTGAAGAGGTGGTTGCCTCAGCAAAGTCCAAACTCGGGTTTTGCAGGAGGAAGAAATTTATCTCTTTCGTTTGCGCTACCTTGGAGATCAGCAGTCTTATTTTCCCAATTTTAGTCCTTTCCTTAACGGTTTTTCCTCTGTTGACTGTCAAATTGAATGCTGCACGCACAAGACAAGATGGGATGTTATGGAAATTCGGAAGATTTTGGTAGGCGGTGGTTATATCATCTAAATGAAAAATGACATTAAAACGGGCTATTAACGTAGCAGTGCAAATGGGCCACTCAGCGTATGAAGTTCACGAAACAACCTCAGGCATTTGGATCAGATGATTGTTTCAGTATTCACCGTGTGGTAGAGCCAAAACACAGTGTCTTCCTAGAAATTATAAGACCCGGCCTGGCTGGATAGTTCAGGTTACTGAGATTTAATTGCAGAGAAGTTATTCAGTAGAGATTTCGCCTTGTCATTGAAGTCGTTACTCGAGAAGCCAGTCAACACAGTGCCAAGTGATGTGGCTCACCATTTTTAAAGGATAAGTGGCGCCAAGGCCTTGTCATGAAGTCGTTACTCGAGAAGCCAGTCAACACAGTGCCAAGTGATGTGGCTCACCATTTTTAAAGGATAAGTGGCGCCAAGTCTTGTCATAGCAAATCACATGGCTGATCAGTCACTCTTGGCCATTTGGCTGTGTTCAAGCACTGGTCACATGGTCGCGGGTTCCAAACCGTCTGAGTTTCATGAGTTGTGCACTGCTGATAATTCCTAACAAGAATGCAATGGTCGTGCGGTTATTCTTGGCTTTTCAGCACGGATCGGCTTCATAAAAAGAAAGAAATCCCTACCGAATATAATCAAATCTCCGCATATTGTCATTAGAGAAAAATTATTGTTACTGAATACTGTAAACTACGCGCTATGAGATTATCCATTGTCTGCTTATTTTTCAGATTAAAGGACTCAATGTGCAATATGTATACTTGATCATTCCCAGCGTGTGGATGATTTGGCTTCTAGAATGCCTCATATTACGACTTTGATACTTTGTGGTCAGTGGCAGGGTTTACACTCATCTGCTTCACAATGAGGTTGGATTTAGACATCGTGTGTGGAAAGACAGTCCATTTTTGCTTCTGTCTTATCTGAGGCAACAGTAACCTTGGCACAGATGCCTTGGGAGAAGGACAACTTTGCCGTTTTTGTTCGTGAAAGCGGACCTACCAAGCCAACTAAGCCGGCTTCAATTTGTCGGTTAGGCTAGTCCAGGGTTAACCAATTCTGTCCGTGTAGCAGGAAGAGCCCTGAGAATATTCCTCAGTAATAGGCACATGGGTGAGATCTTCTAGGTTAGAGATTGTGGAACAGAAGCTTGATTTCCCCCGTTCGTCCGAGGAATCTGGCGCTATTAGGAGACCATTTTTGGGTGACAATGTATATCACTCTGTGGGTTTTATCTCGTGAATGCAAGTCATGGGGATCAGCGGGGAACAATCTTTCCCCAAAACTTCATGCAAAGTGCTTAATTTATATCCTTTTAACAAGCTTGTGCTGACCAATTTCGGGAAAGTTCGGGCTATTTTCTAAGAATTCTGTGCCTGAACGGTACAATCCTCTGGTCGCTTTGTCACCTAATCAACACTTTGTTCTCTTAATTTTCCAAGGATAAACGGGATGATATGCATTTTCTTAATTAACAGAATAAACTATTTTGAAAATCGTGAGAACCAGTTCTTGTAGCTGCAGAACAACTTCTACCGTATATATCACTTAGCATTTTTCGTAACGCCTACCACTCTCCGATAGGCAGAGTGTGTATAGTATACTAGTAAGTAACGGCGGAAAAATTCGGGGCTTGGTAACAAGGTTGATTATTGGGCGGAAACTTTTGCATAGATTAGTGCGCATGTACAACAAAATTTCACCTACCTATACTCTTGTGTGTGACAAACTTATCAAGCGTTAGCCAGTAAGACTGACTTTGCCAATCAGAAGGCTTATGACGAGTCATTTACACTAGCAAAAACTCACTTCTTTGTTTAACTGGGGTTGTAATTCAGCTTTACAATATAATGTCAAACCACATTCACTATTTAATATTATCAGGTTAAAATGTGTCCATTACTCGCAGATGACAAATTACCAGTCATTACAATCAAGTCAAATTCATGGAGCAATGAAAAAGTGTTTCACCAAATGCGAGCATAGCGAGCATAATTTATAACAGCACATCCTTAACGGCATCCACTCGCCGACATTAAATCTTTGGAATATGGAACAAATAATTACTGCTTTTCCACCAGCACACTTGGGTCTATTCCCGTATTTTCCCATGGACCGATTTGATAGAAAAGACGTGCTCTCTTCGCATATCGGAAAATCGGGCTTGAGTTCTTGGTACTACGGAAATCATGTACTACTGATTGGTCTTAACAGGGAGAATGGCTGAACAGGAGAGTGATGTACTATGAACTAAACGGGATAATGGTTTCGGGGTAGAGCGTGGGTTATGTGGTGGACCACGCGTGTGTGCTAACACATAACGTGAGAGGGCGTTGAGAAAAGTGCAAAGAAGTAGTTACCGTTTTTTGTTGGTTAGTTCCTATTGAGGCGATTTTTGTAGACAGAGTAAAATATCTTGTTGAGTTTAAAGGCATTTGTCTCTGTGGGTCATTTCAGTGTTCATTTTTTAATTTATCATTCTTCATAATTTTGTCATTTGCGCTTTCTAGACCTAGAACAAAAATTCCAAGTTGAACCGATTTCGACGAATTTAACTGTGGGTGACAGACTCACTTTGTCCTGCGTCCCACCAAGAGGCAAACCTGAACCGGAGGTAAGCTGTAGCAAACCTTTAGTGATCCCTAGTTAAATTTAAATTAAATTAGGTCCAAATAACCTTCAATGAACTGATTGTTGTCTTTACAAAAAGCCTCATATATTTGTGATTGTGTCTCTAATATATTCAAGTAAATATGCTTGGATCTACCAAGCGGTTTTGAATGGTATACTGTGAAATTCAGAAATAACCACCAAAGATCAGCTAGCTGGTCACCTCAATCAGACTTCAACGGTTATTTCCAAGCAATTTTCACCAACAACACTCGCTTGGTGATTAATCCCGATGCAATTCTCCCGAATTGCGAATGATCAACCCTTCATTAATTCCATCCTGCAGAAGCGAGAAGCATCTCTTTCACGACTAGGAGATAAGGATCTCTAAGACGTGGACTTACGTGTTGCTACTTATTTTTCGTGCCCTTTTCATACAACATAGGTATACTGGTTGAAGGATGGCATCCCAATAAAACCAGGGACGATGCCACAAATCCTGATGAACGACTACAATCAGCTAATCATCGAGAACGCCACTGAGCATGACAGTGGAAACTATACCTGCGTAGCCGAATGTTTGGCTGTGGAATACCGCTTTGCTCAGTCGACAGTGAAAGTGATCTGTGAGTACTGGCTATCTCTACATTATTGGGGTTGTTTCTCATTTTCTTCTACGCCTGCAGAAGCTTAGTCACGCTAGTGTTCGTTTTTGGACGGTATTCTTTTAATCAGATTCGGTTAAGGGATTTAGACAGCCGAATCCTAAGCCGTACTTCGCTTGATTAAAAGAGGATTGCGTTCTTTCTTGTTCTCGTTTGTCTGATATTTGGGAGCATCTGAAACCCCTTACGCACCTCTACGTGCTTGGACATCTGTTGCGTTTTTAAACAGCTGAATGAGATCCAAAAAATGGCGGTGCCTGTATTCTGGTTCAGAACGAAAGTGATCAATACTCACCAAATGCAGACTTAACCAAGTCACTGAATTACGTATGGACCGTTATATTTTAGTCCCAAATCAGTTGTACGATATGCTGCCAAACCCGTGTTTATAGTCCCGGAATCTCAATTTACACAATCCCAACAACTCTTGCTTCGGCTTTTCAAGTTGTCGGCTTTCGTTTACTTGTTATTGTATATTCTGGTTGATTATTGGGTGCAGTGCATCATAACCACTGAAAAGAGACGGAATTGGCTGTTTCAATTACTTCGTCCTAGTACGAAAGTGCACCAAAGCTCACGCTAATCCAAACTTCTGCAGGTTTTAATGAGGTGGCCACATCAGTGGGTGTAGTATGAAAAATTGACATGTTTGACTTTGAAGTTTATTCTACCGCACAAATTAGACGGATATTTTCTTCAAACTGGCCGTTAGTTTTAGCTAGTCTTGCTTGCCTAACTCTATAGTTAAACTTAAACTTAGACATTCAACAGAAAGGAATTATCTGCTTGTTTATAGAATTAGCTGGATTTGTCGGTTCGGTTCTTTAGACTGTTTATAAGGATATTTGATCTTCCGTTGTTTTCCACGCATTTTGATTTCACATTGGTTCCCGGTTATAGGACTTTGCCAATATAACGTTAAATGCGAAAACATAATGCATCCTTTTCTTTCATGCAGCAAAAAATAGGCATGTTTCCCAACGTACAAAACACGATGTTTGGCAAGAATGGAGTGTGTGCTCTTGGACTCTTATTTCGGACGCGACCGACCCAAAACTCACTAAAAACGTTTGCCAGCAAACGCGATTGCGAAGCTGTTTTGTTAAACTGTCCGCCCTTATACCTCTGTCCCTGGAGACCGACCCGGTTGTTAAAGAACAATCAGTCCAGTCTACTTGCCCATTACCATTTGTACAGAAAAGGAACTGCTCATCCATTTATTGTCCCAGTAAGAATCTTCTTTGTTCTACCTGTACGAAATGATTAATTCGACGCATTTTGGTCCGCAAGGTTTGCCGCATATCAGTGAAGCAGTGAGAAGTGTATTGTCTACTATGACAATTGTTCTCAAGGAATTGTGCTATGTTCAAATACATTCAGGTGCAGCTCAGAATGTGGAAATCCGAAGAGAAGAAGTGGAGAAAAATGATTAGTAATGGTAGACTCATGCACGCCAGCAGGGTAAATGTGGGATTTTTTCCAATGAATGGGCAGGTTTTGCCTTATTTGATTCATTAGTTTGGTTAGATTTGTCTAGATTTCCAATAACTTTAAATTTGGCATATTGGGAGGTCGAGTAGCTTGGATATAGAATTAATCCTCTGAATATATCAAACCAAATTTTTGATTGGAGATGCAGGAAGGCGTTTTGCGTAAGTGCATCGGAAGTGATGCGTCTCGATGGTGATCGACTCGGAGTACACACATTCGGAATTTATGTTGTGCTTTTTAACTCGTATTTAGTAGGCGCCTATGAAACATATTGGAACAAACCAACATAAACCTATTATACTAGCTGTACAAATACGCCGACAGCTTTAGCTAGTGAATCACGCACTAGTGTTACCTAATGGATTCATAACCACCATTTCATAAATGCTAGGCTAAGGGCAAGATAAATGTGTAGAGATCTTTCAGGATATTCCAGCTTTGGCCGTAATGGTAAATACAATCATTTCGGCCGCGTGGATTTGTACAGGAATGCTAGATGAAAAACTTGGAGCATCAGTCAGAATAAATCAGAGTAAATCAGAGCACACCGACAAACTGAAGAAGAATAGGTATCATCCATACCTGAGGGATTCCGTAGTATTCATTCTTGAATTATGAAGTGACTGCTTCAAACTTTTAGGCTTACGTCATTCCTTTAGCTTCTCAGGAGTGTTTAGCCCTCAGGACTTAACCCTTTATCAAATGCATTCTTTTATAGTATATCGTTTCTTAAATTTCAATATCGATGTTCGATTCTTGGTTTTTCAAGGATTGACTATGACATGGATGTCTCAAACTGACGACATTGTGTTGAACAAGGGTACAGCAGGAAATTGGAGAGAGATGACAGCGGTGGCGCTCTATGGTGGATCCGTCCTCTTCCTGATAGTACTACTTGCAGCTGTGGGATTGCTTCTTGTCAAAAAACAGCAACTCAAACGGTCTGCGTTCTATCAGTACGCTTCTTCGTGCTGCGCCAAAGGTATGTGTTTCTTTGCACCAAAGTAAAAATTCATTCACTTTTACGGCGTTCAAAACCTGGGGCTCAAAATTTAGTATTTTGGTATTGTCCAATTTTTGATTACGATGAATAAGAACCGCTTGTTAGAAGATGGAACACTCAGGAACTTCTGTAGATATGAAACACTGCACTACAAAGTAGACTGACATTCTTCTTTGGGTACGCTTTCGAAGAATACGCTGGAATTATCAACCATCGTCCACAACATTGATATTATCACGGAGCTGCACAAAAGTGCCTGTCCTATAGATGGTTAACCGCTAAGTCTTCAACACTGGGACAGATTTCAGACAATTATATTGCTTCTGAAAGTGTAATTCAGATCCACACACACTGTTTCTATTTTTCCCATCTGTTGTTGATATGTTTGGGCGTAAAATGAAAGCGACTGTAGTGAACGGCAGTGAAGAAGCTCCCCTGCCGTTTTTGCTGAACTGCCTGGATTCAGGTTACTATAGAGTAAAATATAGGTGACTTTGCTCTCAAGTATTGTCCTTGAAATAAAAAAATCGGAGAGGAAATTACTTATGAATAATCTGTTTATTTACGTGATCATATTTTGTAGCCTGCCTTCTTAGGGGATTTGCGTATGACATTATTTCTTCAATGTTAAAGAAACAATGTTGCCAAAACCTTTGATTTAAATTACTAAGCCCCGAGGAAGACGCATAGTCGATGGGATTATTTACGGGTGTTTCTTAGCTCATGTTTAGGCTGGATGCCGACGCGCGATGACGAGTCGTCGAAAAGAAGCTTGTAGGTTGCCTCGACTAATGGCTGCGCCTAGGCATTTTTGTTTGTCAATGCCAGATCACCCATAAAACCTGTGCAATAAGTCGCCCCCAAGAAGCTGCAGTTTGTTAAATGCACTTTATTCGTTTGAAGCAAACGGTGAATGATTTCAGTGTGCATTTGGAACGTTACAACCAACTATTCCGTTACGATCAGTTTTGCCGCTGAGTAAAATAACGTTTGCCTTTTTTTCTCATGTGGATTTGGTAGATTCGGCGTTCACAAAACGTGGAAAACAGATGGATTTAAGGATAGATGGTGATTCTATTGGAACCGTACTTCAAGTTGATAAAAGGAAAACGTCATCCAAATGTTCGTCAAAGCCGGATATCCTTGTTCACACAAATCACCATACAGACTGGTATAGAAATGAAGAAGCCAGCACACAATGGCCTACAGATTCATCTTCCTTACTCCGATCAATCTCACAATCACCTACAAAGTCCCATGGAAAAAACAGCCTTCTCAAATGTGACCAACCGACTACTCAATTGATGGATGGTACAATTACCTGCGGTGTGCAGGCTTCTGTTGAAACTCAGGATCAGTATTGTGTATACAGTGTGCCACAGTTTCACCCGTGAGATATCGAAGAAGCATTGTTGACCTTTTTAACTTCATACCGTATTATTCATGTTTATACTAGGGAGCGGGACGTCTTATATCTATCAAAGGTGTCGTTATATGTCAACAGATCTGTCATTCTAATCCACTTTCAGGGTTACTGCTTAATTGCAGCCAATCGCTATATACTCACACTGTATTTAATATCTCATACCATACGAATAGCTTACTCCAGAACCAGTTACGTTGCATAAATTATAACAATTACTAGTATGCCAGTCCCTTAGTGCTAGGCTCTGAATACCAGGAGTCACTTCCACCTTCAGTCGAATACAAGCTTCTTCTTCCTCTATATTTTAAAACACTTTGATCCATCCTAGATTTCTAGTACATCGGTGAACTAAAATGCAAACTAATCACGAATCGGGCATGGCACTGCATTTCTTAACGCAGAGCGTAATACATGGAGAAAGTAAGGCAGACCAACAGTGATGGAACTTGGGAAGAGAGCGATGTACGTACACCATTCACGCTACAGGGTGATTAGTCATGGTTGCAACACCAGGCTTCATCCGGTGGACTGAACCGGTTGAAACAACCCAGGCGTACATTAGTAGCACGGATAGTCCACAGGATTTGCGAGTGAATCGGAAGCCCTTGAAGGGTGTATGAAAATGTTCCACTCTAGTCACAATCTATAAGAAACTGCAATATCCTACGAAGTCATACCGACCTTCTGTTAAACATCACCGGGTAATTTCCTATCAGTTACAATCTGATTTGGGCCCCGGAGGAAAGACCAGCTGATTAGAGTTAGGATTTCTAATATTTTAAAGGTTTTTTTAGCCACAATGTTAAATGTTTATCAGGTGATCATTTTTGTAGATATATGCGTGCTTGAAGTGAATGCATGTCCGGCTAGGGTAAGCTTGTGTTGCAATTCACTTAGTGACTGTTATAGTTGTTGTTAAACTAGCCAAAGATGAAACTCTTATTTGTCCTGCATTGTGAAAGTTGGTCTTTTTCCATCTGGTGTTACACTGGCTCTACTTTTACAAGGATTTACTTGATTCCATTGTGATTCCCACAGTTTGTTCAGTCTCCTTCACTGAGGTGACGTTTCCGGTGCAATTTTCTTCAAAATGTATGCCTGCTAATGTAGTGTAGGATAAAGATCCTCAAGGCTTTTCACTAAGACTTCCTCCCTGATTATTTTAACCACTGAGATAACTAGGCTTTTGAAAGTTACTATGTCTGAAACGGACCCCTTTATAGGTCGTAAAATTCAAAAATCGGGCTCGACATTTGCATACAACACTGGTTTTGACGAACGACTCATATGAATTCTATATTCGAAGTTTGTTGTGTATCTTTGTGATCGGGAAGTTGCAAGCTTGGAAGTTTAGGTAATCGTTGTCACATCGATTCCATATTGAAACAGACTGGGCAGTATCTTTACTATCTTATTGTCAAGATCTAACTCCAGATTTCAACGCCTCTTTGCCTCTAACATTGACTCGGCAGATCACTGGCTGAGAATCAGTCTTTAATTGCCCTCCCGGATGATGAACGCAACCCAGCGGTCCTCGGTTCCAGGAAATGTTCCAAACCCACGAGTCCAAACATTCTGACGGAAGGTGGCTCAAGTGGAGATTCCCCAGTGAACACTTGTACCACTCTCTTCTTATCTGGAGGTGAACAAAGCGGTACGGAGGGAAGTAGCGCTTCGTTAAGTCAGGTACAGCAGAAGCAAGTGAAGCCAACAAATTACTACCATTTGTATGCGAAACCTCAGTCTTTATTGATGTGCAGTCGATTTTGTCTTCAAGACCGCCTACAAGATGAGGAAGTCATCACGTATGCATGGAAAAGAATACCTCCTGATGGAGGCATCCTGTCTATTGAAGAGACCGGTAAGTGAAAATGATTGTTTCTTTCATGGAGGGTCTGCATTATTACCGGCGTAGAAAGTTTATGGCTAGAACTCTCCAACAAGACTAGATCAGGAAAAGAATGTCAAATGTGCTGAAAGAAATCTAAACGTCCAGTGTTGATCACGTATTTTACCAGACATACAAATTGTCGAATCCAAAATGAACGTACGTGAGTTCCACGGTGTGGTCCAGTAATCTTTTCTGGAAGTTTTCTGTTCTTTCCGAGGAACGGTGCTGCATCCACAGGGGGCCTACTTAGTTTGAAGGACCACTGGACCCATGTTAAAGTTCGACGGTGAGGCAAGCTGCTTGTCACTGCATGTCACTACCTTATTATTCACGTTCTAATACTCATCCCTCTTTTTGGACGAGCAACAGCTGTGTCACTAGCAGCTAAAGCAATAATGACTATCACCAGATGTTCCTCTGAATGGTATTTTTTAGGAACGGCTTTTCACTCAGAAAACGCGTTTAAATCAGGATGTAGCATTTTCATTATCTTCAGTCCTCTTTGATTTTAGATGTTTCGGTTATCATCCCCCCGAAAGCCTTTGGCACTCAAGTAGTGCGGGTTGTGTACTTGTCCGTTCGTCACTCGGTGAATGATCGCCCGTCCTTGAAAGGTAAATGACATTTACCAGCTGAGACACTAGTTTTACTTCATCGCTTTATGTTCCTGATACCCATTTTTGAAGTAGAACTAACTTTCAGCTGGCGAAATCGCATTTTGGTAGCAGTTTATTGAAAGGGGTTGGCTAGGTGGTACCTGCTTGAGTAGTGGGTCATTTGGCAATTCAGATGAAAAGGTTTGTTTGCTCATGCTGCATAAGAGTAAACTAGTTGGGTACAAGATAATATTTGCTGGTTTGCGGAAAACGGCATCCTGGTAACAGTGTAAAACATAGTCTAACAGGACTACCCGAGCTCGTGAAACGAAGTATTGCTCCTCCGGGCACCATCATTTGTCACATATGGCGGATTGAAACCTTTTTGTGTAGCAGTCGAGAGCCGTAAAACCGGATGTAACCTGTGAAAATTCAACACAGGAAAGTATGTGGCCATAGCTTTGGGGACATCAGAGGAAGTTTCAGGTCACAGAGGGAGGTCACGCGGAAGTGAAGTGTAGGCTGAAGTGAAGGTTTTGTCATGCCCGCCCTACCAGGTTAGAAAGGATCTAAATATTTTTTCTAATCACACAGATTTGATTTTAGGCGTCTGGTTGTTCAAGCTAGATAGCTCAGATTAGGATTGGTATTCTGACGACTGACTATCTGGAAATTGTTTGGTCTATGCTGGTTAAGTGCACTTTAACTAAAAACCGATCGGTTTAATTAACTAATCTGAAAAGCCACTGTGAGTATGTTGATCTGTGTGCCCGGGCAATCAGCACTGTGATCTTTCAAAAACATGTGCCTCTAATTACATGCTCGTAAAACTATGTGAAATCCTGATGGAAATATACGCGGTCTTTGACTGGATTCTGAAAAGTCGTTGCTAACCTGATCACCTGTAAATTGCCATTTTCATAGATCTGAGTTATATGTTTAAGCCATTATAAAAAATGCCTGTTAACCCGTGAAATTTGTGCCGATTATGGTATGGATATCGAGGTTGCATCATCCTATTTATCCCACCCCATATACCACATCGCTGTCAAAGAAACTTTTGCAACAAGACAGTCTAAAAGTAAACTGTCGGCAATTCCTGTGATAAGAATGTGTGATTAATTTTGCCGCCACCCACAGCTATGTGCATTGGTGAAGTTTAGCCAGCACACAGGCATCACAACTCCGTGTGATAACGGTAAACCAAACTAGACACTGATGCAATTAATTTTCTCATCTTTTGTTACCAAATGATGCTTGTTCCTGAAGAACCGCATCAGTATATGAATCTGAAAAGCAACACTTATCAATGACTCACACGTGAAAATTTTCCACATGAATTGCACACAATAGTTGCATCGAGAGCCTGTTCCTAGTGAACTACGAGAGGTTGAAAATTCTCATTTTGCGCATGAATGCAGCGGCCGTCTCGGAAGCGCATCACATACGCAGACTGATCTTGCTAATCCCAAAGATTAGGCCTTGCTTCGCATCAGAAGAGATTCACCAACTGTCACCCCGTGGACGTGATATATAGCCGAACACAAATCAGTATTTGGGAAAAAAAGAAATAACATTAAACCAAGCGCGAAGATTGGGTACTCTGTAACAGTAGCAGTCAAGTTCCATGCTTCTTCTCTTGTATTGTATGGCATGCATGCAGTCGTTAAACCAGCGCATATTTTTCGGTGGTAATAGAGGGCTTGCTGAAACTTGGGGTTTTATCTTCATTTAACGCCATTATCTGGTTTGTCGCTGTAGTTGAAAATTGAAGTACAGTCTGATTCGTTAACCAAGTAGTATTGCGTACGTATTGAATGTAGGTAGGAAAAACTTACGCCGCGGGATTTTTCACGTCCATGTCACCGAGGTTAGTAGACCGTATTGAAAAACGGCCGCTTTTAAATATGCTGGGGTAAAAGCTGTAGATTTAACTGCTCAGTCATGGTATTTTCAGTTGTTTTTATGAACATTTCCAGGACACTTCCCATTCCCATTTGACTGTAAGTAGTATGTGACAAAGTGCTTTGGGGGACTAATTCAGCTCGTTAGGTTTTGTCATTGGGTGGAGCGTTATAAAAAACGCCTCTATAATCACAGTAGCACAGAAAGCTGTTATCAATTTCCGTAAAGCCTCACTGAGCCTTACTCAGTAAGAGAGTTAATGTATACATGCATGAACAGAACTATACCTTTTCACGTGAACTTCGGCGATTAATGCATTGGCAGATTGGTAGTTTCTGTCAAACCTATGTTCTACTTGAAACCGAATCTCACAGGATTAGCGAAATACTATTGTTTACTTGTCATGCGCGTTACAGTTGGTGAGGCAAAAACAGAGTTGCTAACCTGATCACCTGTAAATTGCCATTTTCATAGATCTGAGTTATATGTTTAAGCCATTATAAAAAATGCCTGTTAACCCGTGAAATTTGTGCCGATTATGGTATGGATATCGAGGTTGCATCATCCTATTTATCCCACCCCATATACCACATCGCTGTCAAAGAAACTTTTGCAACAAGACAGTCTAAAAGTAAACTGTCGGCAATTCCTGTGATAAGAATGTGTGATTAATTTTGCCGCCACCCACAGCTATGTGCATTGGTGAAGTTTAGCCAGCACACAGGCATCACAACTCCGTGTGATAACGGTAAACCAAACTAGACACTGATGCAATTAATTTTCTCATCTTTTGTTACCAAATGATGCTTGTTCCTGAAGAACCGCATCAGTATATGAATCTGAAAAGCAACACTTATCAATGACTCACACGTGAAAATTTTCCACATGAATTGCACACAATAGTTGCATCGAGAGCCTGTTCCTAGTGAACTACGAGAGGTTGAAAATTCTCATTTTGCGCATGAATGCAGCGGCCGTCTCGGAAGCGCATCACATACGCAGACTGATCTTGCTAATCCCAAAGATTAGGCCTTGCTTCGCATCAGAAGAGATTCACCAACTGTCACCCCGTGGACGTGATATATAGCCGAACACAAATCAGTATTTGGGAAAAAAAGAAATAACATTAAACCAAGCGCGAAGATTGGGTACTCTGTAACAGTAGCAGTCAAGTTCCATGCTTCTTCTCTTGTATTGTATGGCATGCATGCAGTCGTTAAACCAGCGCATATTTTTCGGTGGTAATAGAGGGCTTGCTGAAACTTGGGGTTTTATCTTCATTTAACGCCATTATCTGGTTTGTCGCTGTAGTTGAAAATTGAAGTACAGTCTGATTCGTTAACCAAGTAGTATTGCGTACGTATTGAATGTAGGTAGGAAAAACTTACGCCGCGGGATTTTTCACGTCCATGTCACCGAGGTTAGTAGACCGTATTGAAAAACGGCCGCTTTTAAATATGCTGGGGTAAAAGCTGTAGATTTAACTGCTCAGTCATGGTATTTTCAGTTGTTTTTATGAACATTTCCAGGACACTTCCCATTCCCATTTGACTGTAAGTAGTATGTGACAAAGTGCTTTGGGGGACTAATTCAGCTCGTTAGGTTTTGTCATTGGGTGGAGCGTTATAAAAAACGCCTCTATAATCACAGTAGCACAGAAAGCTGTTATCAATTTCCGTAAAGCCTCACTGAGCCTTACTCAGTAAGAGAGTTAATGTATACATGCATGAACAGAACTATACCTTTTCACGTGAACTTCGGCGATTAATGCATTGGCAGATTGGTAGTTTCTGTCAAACCTATGTTCTACTTGAAACCGAATCTCACAGGATTAGCGAAATACTATTGTTTACTTGTCATGCGCGTTACAGTTGGTGAGGCAAAAACAGACAGTCTGCCGGAACTCAATGCCTGATTGCTTCACTCCTCATGCAATAAAAACAAACCTATTTGTCCCAGTCAGTCCGACTTCCTGCTGAGTTGGTTCGGTTAGAATGATTTTATTAACCATTACTGTTAAGCAGGCTAACCATTACAAACCGACTGCGTCTCAATTGCATAATCTCTTGCGGCCTACGGTTTAACTTAATTGGATTGTACTTTCGGATACGGATGGAGCGGACATATGCTGTTCAGCACTTATTTTTGAATCGTAATAACGNTCATGCGCGTTACAGTTGGTGAGGCAAAAACAGACAGTCTGCCGGAACTCAATGCCTGATTGCTTCACTCCTCATGCAATAAAATCAAACCTATTTGTCCCAGTCAGTCCGACTGCCTGCTGAGTTGGTTCGGTTAGAATGATTTTATTAACCATTACTGTTAAGCAGGCTAACCATTACAAACCGACTGCGTCTCAATTGCATAATCTCTTGCGGCCTACGGTTTAACTTAATTGGATTGTACTTTCGGATACGGATGGAGCGGACATATGCTGTTCAGCACTTATTTTTGAATCGTAATAACGCCGACTGCAACAGGAGTCAGCAAGCCGTTTTCGTGACTCAAATTTAGTAATCAGTCTAAAAAATGTGATACGCATAGTTGGCTGCACATATAAATCAACAAGCCCATTCACCGAACACGGAATTCGTAAATTTTGAAAATCTATCTGCCAATAAATTCATCACGTTTGCAAGTTTTGTCATATTTTTGCACTCATGAAATAGACGATTAAGTAACTCTCTCTCCACAACATTATATGCAGCACAACTAAAGCATGGGTTAAAGCTTGATTTTCTCATTCATTTCCAGAAAATCAGACACTGCTCAGTCCCACAATTGAATTCGGTCCCTTCGACCTAACACCACTCGAGTCTCTGACACTGAAATTCCGACATTGTGCTGCCCTTTCGTCAGGAAACTGGCTGATACAACTTATGGGACAATCTCTCCCTAACTTATATTCGGCTGACAAAGAGTGCGGCAAAAGAACGAGGGAACCAATGTCAGTACAGGAAAACTCTTCCCTCAGGGACAAGTCAAGTTCGTCTACCCCTGGTCCTTGGCAGGTGAGTTCTTTTTCAGAAGACTTTGTCATGATGTTTCCTTCGAGTTAAGTAAAGTGATCCAAATCCAAATCTCATCTTTGCCAGGTTGGTTTTTTTCCCTCAAGAGAAACTTGGTGCTGTTAGAGGGTGTAGTTTGATAACCAATCCTGGAAAATTTCGAACAGATGAGACGATCGAGTTTTTGAAAATGAGATTCTATTTGTAGGTAGTTGCGGGTTCGTAGAATGCGTATTCACACCACTCTATTTCGAGCGTTCTTTGTTTCTTCCAGCTGCAACTACTTTCTTCAGCTCATACCAAATACGGGAAGCACTGGTCTCGTGTTTGATCTTATTTTACGCGGACATCTGATATAAAATGCGGAGGTATTACCACTACCCCACAAGCTCATGACAAATTACTGCAAAAAACTATCGTATACCAAAACCCAGGCAGTAGTGCGTGGCATTCAGCACAAATGATTTTTGACTGACGCGGCATGAAGTCCTGTAAATGAATTACTCGTGACTGGTAAAGCCGTCTCTGATATCGACCAATTAGACTTCCACAAACCTACAAACTTCATACCCATTTGGTTAACTCTTTATGGGTGAACTTTGTGGAATAAAACCACCTTCAAGAATTGGTGTCTGCATTATTAATTGTTTCTATATTGGGAAGTCGGCCTTTTTGTCTGTTACAAAGGTACAGTAAAGAGGATGATGGTAGTTTGGATGCTTTCGGATGATTTGTTTTGGGTTGATCAACTTCTAAGGAATCAGTTTGACCTCTCAAATACAAGAAATCAGAGGTTACGGGCTGAACAGACGAAATCAACTACATCACCTGAGTATCAAAGATCACTGAATGGTCTACTGTTTTATACCGTGTGATAGTAGGTAGTGGCGCGTAAACTATATTTCCACATAATTTGATTTTCAAATTCACATAGGAAATCTGGAAATTTAGCTGGGCTATCTGTGCTATCAATCTCGGTTTGGAATGATTAACCCCGAATAAATATATCACTCTTATCAAATCAGGCATACCAAGGTCCATCAGTTGCACACAGTAAAAATATTGATTCCCTAATCAAAGCTCCCAATTAAGCTAACGTTTTGGTTGAAAATGTATCGATTTTTGGTATGATGATTCTGTACTACTAATCATGAGGCTTCCAAATATAGCCTTTTAAAAACCAGATCATCTACCACAAAGAAGCTTAGTAAAAAAGGCTGCTAAAACCATCTCCCAGAAATGGTAGTCACATTAGTTTTTCACATTTTAACTTGGTGGGTATATCCAGTGTTTGGATTAATATGACGCATGTGGTATATCTTTTTGTGTCCCGAAACGGCCAGAAAAGCCTTGGACTCAACCTTTGAACTTACTACGATCTATCAGCAACGCATTTAAGTAGACGTACTAGGAATGGAAATCTGAACACGTAGGGTGAGTATGTTACTACTAACCTACCAGGGTGCTTTGGCTATTTCAATGGTCAGTCAGTCGGAGCTCAAACGTTAGGTGTTTCCGTGGATTCTTGAATCCGGTGGGGTCGAAAACTCAGGTTTATCTCTGGTTTAATGGCAACAGGCCCAATCTGAACGTCAGATGTCCAGAGTTCAGACTCGGGAAGTTCAAGTAAATGCGCTGTCAATGTCTTCTGATAAGACTAAACAAGTAGAGTGAGACTTTGCTTTAAATTGACCTGACTAAAATGGTTGTTTTAAGACATCGTTATGGTTTAGATGACGTGGATGTAAATGGGCACTCAAAAATCGCTGTGTTACCCTGTGTTCACAACGTGTTTGAAATATCCGTAATTTCCTCCATTCAAGGGCAAATGTATATACCACTGATGATGGCTGAGGAACAAAGCCTAAGTTTAGTGTTTCACTTGAGCGTCTTCTACAAAATTCCTGAGTGGACTGATCCCACAAATAAGCGAAGATCAAATGAAATTTAGCATGCTTAAGATCTGCTGTGCTATAGGGGTGTCACATGATTTGCGCACAGTTTGTCTTACATTACCATTGGACAGTTATACTTTACGCCTACCAATTACCCTGAAACTGATGAAGATGGTTTCTTGATTGCGTGAGATTTTGAAATCAACACAGGAAGTTGGTCCTGCAAGCGAATTTAATCTACACCGGAAAGTCGAGATGCACCGAAGTGCCATTTCTTCCTTACTGAGAGTTATCAACGGGAGGATTCCTTCCCGTGACCACGCTGATCAGCGGTTTGATGCGGCAGTCTTGACAAGAAACCCAGGTATTTATAATACGGAACAAATACCAGATACTGATGTATGGATTGAAGCCAGGATATCTCAACTGATAGAGTTTCCTTTAAGTTTAAGAAAATTCACGGCTCAAGTTCAGTCATCCCTAATTTACATTTCTGCCTGCTCTGCACGGTTTCCTTTTATATACGATATTATCAAGTCTCTGCTTGCTTTTTATGCACCCAGAAAACATTACGCAGGATGTCTAGCCGACACCACCGTTCTAACCTAGCGTTTCCTATACTTATCAGCCTATTGTCTACGCCGCTATACATTACGTCACAACCTCCCACTGTATACACAAGCAGTGGATAATAATACCCGAAAAATAAGAAACACCATCTTTAATCGTGATACAAAGTCTCACACAGTATGGTTTTCTAATTGAGACCCCTCAAACTCGAAACAAACTTTTCAGATAGTACACGACAGAAACAGGCACAATTCATCGCGTGAGCTTTTCAAAGAGAAACCATCTTATTCGGGCGTTTTACTGATTCGTTTGCAAACAATCCAAAACATTCCATTTGCTGATAGGGAATGTTTCAAGGGAACTTTACGGTTTTATGCGCCAGTTATTTATAAACATTTCGATGACATTTCCATGTGTTTTGTGTGATGCTGATACCGAATTTGACGATTTCAGCTAGACTCAGAAAGTAAGTGACGTTAGTTCCAAAGATACACCAAAGACTACCAGTAAACGGCCATATGCCTCTTTTGTGCACCATATTTGAAAAATCTACCGAATGACCATCATACTGATCAGCCAAATGATTGGGATATCAACGGGTGTGTTTGATGGTCTATTATAGACATGAGGACAGCAGACCACCCTGCATTGGCTCAAATACTCGATCAGCAAAAGTTGACGGGTGGGCACAGTGCAGTCATAGGGACTTGGCTGGGTCGATCAGCAAAAGTTGACGGGTAAGCACAGTGCAGTCATAGGGACTTGGCTGGGGGTAACCTAGTGTAAACAAACTTCTCCTCCAAGCCTACCAGGAGAATAACTAACCAAGGGCTCGCAGCCACAAGAAGTTGGAAACTTATTGATAAAGGATAATGTGCATCACAAGGTTGCTGTTATTAAACGAAATCGGAATCCCTTGTGTTGTTTGTCAGCGAGAAATCAAAGTAATAAATCCGGTGCGACCAAAAATGTACACAGACTGTTTCCTGCCCATAAAAATTCGGATCGAAATTTACGTAAACGAATGACGGCGCTAGCTTGCCGCATTTATACACAACAGTCAAAACAGTTCAACTTCCACTCATTGTTCTCAAACACTTGTCAGCCTAGATACATCAATTTTTCGTGGCTTACATCCCTAGTGTTGAGAAATGGTTATCTCCTCTTGTGGAGAGCTTGATAACGGTACTTAGAGAAAAAGGTGCTGATTGCCCAAGTTAAGGTCTAGCGAACATTTAGATATTCGACCTACACAAGTGGATATGAACATGATCGGCTTGTACATTTGTGACTCGGGTCAACATCCGTGTTAGGTCAGCTGGTAAAGCACTCTTTTAAAATTAGTAAAGTTATAGATTCGCTTAACAGCTCCGATATTTATCTTTTCTTTGGGACTAGATGTTTAGGTTCGTATCTTTTGTCTCTCATTCTCATACTGTTAGACATCTATGTTAGAAGTCCAGGAAATGCATCACGTTTTTAATCAGATAGAATTAGTTTCTCACTGGAAACTGTGTTAAGCAGCAATTGTGGTCCACCACCTCTCACATTGCGGCAACTATGGATTTATCATTGAGGTGTATATCTTGTTCAAATCTTGTGTTTCATAGCACTTGTGCACCCTGCAACCGGGAAGCAACTTTACTTCGCTTGATTTCTGTCAACTATTCGAAGGCGGTGTAGCGCAAGTGACCATCAAAAATCCTCAGCGACTGTGTCTTGTAGGAGAAAGGCAAACCTTCGGTGTGCCATCTGCTCATGCAGGGAGGATATTCATGTCATTGCCTTCTACTACCTGCGAAGCTAGCGTCGCAAAGCTACTTCGATTTGCTGCGTTCACTGCACCTTGCGATACAACTCGGGACAACAGCATACGTATTTACGTTTTACCTGATACGAATGATACATTAAAGATAGTGACACGTATTGAAATGAAGCTGGGCGGCAAACTTGTGGACCTGTCACGTCAGTTCCCTTTTAGTGACGACGGTGGCTGCCTGATATTCCAAATTGTTGCACTCTCCGACGGATTTCGGAGTCGTCTTCCAGGCGGTAAGCAAGTAAGTGAACCTAATAATCGACACTTAGGAAGTGTTTGTTTACTGATTTTTCGTGTTTTTTGTGCAGTTCGGTCTAATTTTCGTCGACTGGTCTAAAACTGCACAGCCTAGCTTTTATTATGAGACCGTAATTTTGAACGAGTTACAGCGAATATGAAAATGGGCACAGCAACGCCCACCCAACAGTCGAACTGGTGTACGCAGAAATGTTAGTGTTTCACAACAATCGGTCATTAATAAAGTCACTCTTTCCGGAAGTCCTGAGAAATCAGTAGAACTTTTAGCCAGCACGGGAATATATAACGTCCTTGTAGGAAAAAATCTGAAATAACGAAAAATCTTCAGCATAAAGAGTGTCCTCTTGGGCTGGCCGCCGAAAGGAACTGAAGTGCAGCAAAACGCCAGAAAACCCTATTTATATAGTCTCATTTTCTGATTATTCCGACGTTTTGGTGGAAAATGGGGCTTCTTTGGTTGATCCAAACAATGTTGAAGCTTTGGAAATTTGCATGTGAGAATTGGGCCTGGAGTTGTTTACTGACATTCACTTTCTGAAAGAGCTGTGGGGAATTTTGAATAAATTAATTAAGTTTGGCTAACTGATGTGTTTCTGCTGGTTGAGTTGCCCCTAGTTTTTGGATGAACTCATGCGAACAAACTGCTGCGGTCTTGCGCATATCTTCTACTCTACCGTGAAGTTGCCTCATTCAACTCGGAAATCACCAGGTTTAAATGGCTCTTTCCGAGCTTGTGAGCTTACTAACCAAACCTGTATATGCAGCACGTGACCTTTTTAGTACATTACCGGATCTGGCATGCATTAGTTCACTTTGCCATAACCAATGATGGGAAATTGTCGTCCACGATGATACGCATGCAGGTGAGACAAACTGATTTACTCCAACTGCCGTCTGCCTCTTCATGCTACATCTACGAAAAATTCTTATTTAAAAATGTGCTTGCTTGGGCATTTTCGACCGCTTCTGAAAATGATTCAGTCGCCGTTTGAAGGACGTGTCACAAAATTTGATATTATCTAATGTTCCACGCTCTGCGGTTTTTATGTACTGAGTTTATAGCTACCGTTACTTCACAGCCAGTGGTTTTTAGACCACAGCTTTTAAGTGGGAACAAATCTCTTCAGAGGAATTATTATCGTTCCCGATTCGAATTGTTTCCTTTTATTTCTTTTTTGTGAAATTTTGTCGTAATTGCAGCCAGTATTAGTACCACTGGTTTAGTCGGAGAGTTGAGAATTTTGGTCAAATATTTCATTAACCTAGAAGCAGTTTAGTCTGATGGCCAAATAGATCAATGGTTGAAGCTGTGATACAACGAACTTGGCAGCAAATTCCCATGTTGTGCGAAAGAACTGATTACTATTTTCTTTTATCCCTCAGACCATTTTATATTGTTCATGTTGATATTTTTTCAGACAGTGGTGATACTTATTTACACCAAGATACCTTGCTTTGTCTACTAGGCTAGATTAACTTCTCCCTTGACCTTCCTGAAGGTGAAGATACAAGTTGAGGCTGACTATAATTTCGATACAACTCGTTCGTCATTTGATATGCCCTTCGCCCAGTTCACCTTTTTGTCTCTCATTTGAAGAGGTCTTGACATTATTCCGCCTCGCACACCCTATTCTGAGCCATGCCATTGACCTTGAAAATCTATGCTTCCTTGCATTATCACTAGTGTCAAGAAAATGAGCTCTATGATAACCTCTGTCGGTGAAGAAGTTAAGGAAACTGCACAAACTACTACAAATCTCATGTTGAGCTGAAAATGCTTCGAAGGTAACCCTAAAAATCCTTGCATTATCACTAGTGTCAAGAAAATGAGCTCTATGATAACCTCTGTCGGTGAAGAAGTTAAGGAAACTGCACAAACTACTACAAATCTCATGTTGAGCTGAAAATGCTTCGAAGGTAACCCTAAAAATCTTTATATAGCACATATATAGCATAGTCGGCTGGTGATGGACAAATCGATTTCCTGTCAAGGCTCTTTTGGTAAAATTTATTTCATCATTACTATACGAAAATTTTAGCATCACTTTTCCTTTATGTCAGGAGATACCTTTCAGACACGTTTGGAGTCAAACCCAGATGCTTCATTGTACATTCTCAATAGAATCAATCAACCCGACCAATACACCTTTTTCTTGCGATATTATAGCCTACCAAGAAGGCTCTAATATCCAAAGAGTGGTTCTGCAGGTTACTTCAGGTCACCCAGGTATCTAGGTAAGTTCTTATTTTATTTGCGATAACAGCGGATGAAGTAGTGTCCTTCTGGTTTGGTTTGAGTTACTCTATTATCAGTAAGAAATATTGCGAAATGAAACTGGTTTTGTTAGTAGGTGTTTTTCTTTGTGAAGTCGGCTTCGTTCAAAGGCATTGATGTTAGTTTCGGACGGAGACCAATGAACCACACACTAGATTTCTGAAATCTTTTATAGCTTGCTGTGACCCGATGACGTGGATGACCGTGCATCATTTGCGCTGCAAATAAGTACAAAATGACTGGCCGTTAGATTCCATTCATAGGTTTGTTTCTTGTGCAGCATATTAGTTAAGCTAATAATCTCCTATATTTTGAAGGGTTGTTTTAGTTTATTAGTCTAAGCATGACTACCGTTAACTGCACTAGAGATTCAGACTTTAGAATAATGATTTATGCCTTACGATGTCTCAGCTAACTAAAGGACTAAGGAGTCCTAACGACCTCGAAATGTAAGTGGTGCACTTGTGTTTACTTTCCAAATATTCCGTATCATAGGTGTCATAGCATTGTTGGGTATGCTACTTTAACAATGCAGAACTCGACGTTGGTATTCTTGCATTGAAAGTGTAAATACTTTGATTACCATCTGTGTTTATCACCTACAACTCTAGTTTTTTTATGTGGCGTTGGAAACTTGGGAGACTTCAAACTAACAGCTTTCAAAATGTGATATATTTTAGGATAAGAACATGCGATAACTTTAGCAAGCATCCTTCAAGTGTGGCGCGACAATGTTTTTGTTTGTCTGAGTGTCACCCCATGGTCAATTGACAGACGTCACGCTTTTGCCATTTTTTACTCATTGTTAGAGATTTATTACATGGAACACTTGTACATAATAAACTCGAATTTACTTCTGTCCCTTCTTTTCCTTTCACCGGGTCTCAAGATTTTGGTTTAACGAATAGGGCGCACATTTGGCATCCTACCGAAGTGCTTCACTGAAGCGCGGATGAATACAAACGTCAGCCCTGAGAATGTGTAAATGATTAATAATCAAGTCCCTTTGGAGACCAGCCAGCTAACCTTTTCGTCGGACTTTGGTTTTCTTTGGTCTATTGCTAACTAGCACGTAAATATGTTGTTCGGAAATTTTGCCTGGAGGCTTCTGGAATCATATTGGGTGGAATTCATTTAATTGGTGTTAACCATAGTTGGGCCCATATCGTTCATTTTCCGAGTTGGTTTACTCAGAGAAGGGAATTGAAATACAGAATAGAGAAAGATAGGGAGTGACAGATGGATGTTGTAGTTTGCGCCACCAGTCAGGACGCTGACGCTGGTGTTCTGGCGAACCACGCTAGGAGGCAGTTGCCCAATTATCACAGTCGGGCTGAGTTCATTGTCCAAAAATGAATCTACCTTATATTGAAAAGCTTATTACATATTTTTGTTTGTTGGTGGCCAATTTTTGTCAGTACTTTGACTCATTTGCTGGTTTGAGGATCCTAGGCAGCATCTGATATGCGAATCTTGGCTTTGAATATGATAACTGCCTTTCGCTTGACAGTTTAGCCTATATAATGTTCTGTTTTGGGTCCAGTATATAGGTTTGCGCATTTCAAAGCTATTCAATACACAGGACTGTAAATGATAAAACCTTTTACAGCAAACAGAGTTTCAGAATTTAGTGGTAAGCAATAGGTGTGTTACTACGCTAGATCCTCCCCGCCGACAAGTATGACACCAGTTTTTTTTGGCTGGTTGGAGTTCATCAATCGATTTGTGGCCTGGAACAATGGTTCATGAACTTTTTCCATCATATCCTACAATAAATTCAGTAGTTATCAGATTCTCATCCAAAGACTGCTTTAGAAGATGAAAGTAAAACTTTTGAAAGCAATAATGACATATTCATTATACGTTTGTTGCTTATCACTTGTTTACGATCTGTACTATACATCTTATCAAACAGCTTGAATGCGAGGCGACATTTTTACCTCCATTAAGACGTGTAAATACGTGAGACTTTGAACACACATTTGAACGCTCTCGTTGAAGTCGCTCAATCAAACGTATACCATCATTGTTTGTTGTCTTGATGAAAGGTACCTAGCAAATATTAGTCTGACTGAAGATAAAAATAATTAATTCTACATTTTTAGTTGGGTACCCTATACCAAGTACTGAAAATGGTCGAAACCATCACCGGAAAAGTAATGCCGTTTCAGGTAGAGATGGGATACTTCTAGCATAGAATCGTTCAGTGTTATATCACTAGATCAGTGAGTTTGTTTGCAGCATTTAAAAACCGCTCACCCATGTCAGAACCAATCTGGTATGACATTTTTGATCCAGAGTCCACAGTATTGAACTCACGAAGGTCATTGCACTTTCACGTGATGCGGAAATTAGGCAAATAAATGACTGAGTACGGTGATATTTTCCAAATATTCTGCTTACTAGTCTTCCATAAGAGCTGCGATCTAAATTTTAGTTCTTAGATAAGCCTGTGAACCACTGAATTTTGTTACGCTTTCCAAGCACTACCAGCGCACTTGGAACGGCTTAGATGGTTGTGATTCAGGATGAATGTCTTCTGAAGAAGAACACCTTCTATCGACCAAACAAACAAACAGCAATGTTACTACTTCAGATTGCGATAAGAATCCACTGTACGCTAAGCAAGTATATGAATAATACGGCCGCTCTCCACTAAGCCTGCATTGTGATAAACATCCCGGTATAAAGTCTACCCTTGTAGTTCGGAGAAATCGCCACCGTATTAAAAGTTAAGAAACTTCCTTTTGAAAGTGAACATGTGCACCAAAAAACCTCGTTTTTAGGTGACTTTATTGAAAATATTACAGTCTGCTGTGGATATTCTGTTTGTAGAGGAGTTCTGATGGTAATTTGATACTACGTTAGGCCCCTAAAGCAGACATTGTTTGATCAGCTCATTTATGGGTGCACGAAACAGCTTTAGTTCCATCCTCACCACTGCATCTTCGATTCAGAAAGGTCCGGTTTTAGGAATCAAGCTTGCTTCAAATTTGATTGGATATAAGCCATCTTGGTATTACCATGCCTGATTACTCAAGGTAAATCTTGCATAAGGTCTTTTATCGGGAGCACCTGGGGTGGTCCTTGCCTGATGATAAGGTGTTAATCTCACAAAATCTGCCAGATTCAAGCCAAGTCTCAGTGGTCAGGAGTAATGTACCTTCAAGTGTGGAGGTGATCTCTTCTGGTTGGCACCGCAAAACCCCAAATATAATGCCCTATATGATTAGGGCTACACCTACAAACACTAGAGCAATCGTGTTTTCGTCCATCTGTTTTGCGTTAATAATTTATTTATAATAGTGATATGATCCACAGTTGCCCCTAGCAGTCGGCGAAGGATTACCAGCAATCTTGCTGTTCATTTCTATATGCGCGGACTAGCACCAGGGGCTTGCAAAAGTCCTTCCTTACTAAGCTTGTGCTAAGGTCTGCGACATTCTGATGCAGATAACCGAGAAGTATATCGTCTATTCACTTAAGAACCAGGCGAACTTATAAAGGTTCGTGTTAAAATTGTCCGAACTCAGGTGTTTTTATTAACAAGCGGTGTAGTGAATTCATCGTTGATCACCTTTGCCTGCTCCGCCTCATGCGGCTTGTACACAAAATAGGAGAATTCACTTAGCACAAACCTGACTGCTGAGATGAACAATAAGCACTGAAAATGTTCAGCAACTAAGCCTGTGTCGTTTAACCCAGATAATACTCAGCCGTTTTCTCCTTTTCGTGAAATGTTCCCGTGTTGGAGGACGACAGTCACGACTTCTGCATTTTTTGCTTTTGAGTTTTCAATCAGTTAGGCTACTGACATGTTTCAACATGTCGGTTGGTTTTCAGCGGTCAGTATATTCCATTCGTTGACAGAATAAATTCCCGAGCTGGGGTTCCACTCCTGAATACTGTTCATTGCACCACTCTTGAAAATTCGCCTTACTCGAAAGATTCTTTAAACCCAGACTCCTAGACTAATAAGAGCTTTCCATAACTTTGACGCACTTCTTATTCCAGTCTTCCCCATTTTTCGAGAGTCACTTGACCTCTAAACCCAAATAACAAAAGAAAAAATTTTGTTAACCCCACTGGTTACAAAAGTGCCTTCTCCCGAAGCAGATGTTACCATAATGATGCGATGTCGCTTATAGTGACAAGGCACATAATAATGTGCGTAGCTCGAACTCAGGGTGGACGCTTTTCTTTTCTCTGCACAAGTCAATCCATGTTTGCGATGTTGTTGTATGTCGTTGATGGAATACAGGAGAACACGGTGGTGGTAAAGAAACGTGGGACTTTATGCTTGGAACTACACTTTTTGGTGTCTATCAACATTGACAAACACAATGGGGACGATCTGGCGGAAAATGGGATAAAAGCTTCAATGATTCGGTTTCTCGTGACTAACTGAATGTTACCAAATTAAATGCTGCCACTAATTCCTCATCGTTTCAAGACCTGTGCACGTGCATGGAAGCAGGCATAGATACCTGCCTCCCGCCCCATGTACAGGACTACATTTTGTGTATCTTTCGCTGGATGGTAATGTGGTGAATCTAAGGTGAATCCAAGTCTTCTGTACTGCTATGGTCCGCGCTGCCTAAGTGTGTGATTTGTCGGGCTGAATAGGAATTCACAAACTCTATCATTTCCAGGTGAGCTTTGTGACTACTGATTTTGGGCTAGTAAGCAAAGTGAAATTTAGAATGGCACCACCTAGCCAAGTACAAAAAACACTAAAGGTAATTGAAACAGGGACTTAACTGACGTGTCGGAGATACTGTTGTGTTTAGTAGGTTTGGGTTAGTACGGTAATTATAATCAAAACGAATGCGGCCTTTCGGTGCATTGAGAACTGTAGTCTTTTGAATGGTCACTCGGAGTGCGAAATCAAAGAGGATGCATCAAAAGCGGTGAGGCCTATCTTATGTCGAGAAACAGAAATCCGTCCTCAAACCAAGGTTTAGTCACTTTATTCTTCACTCCAGGAATTCAGGCTAACCCTTACATTTATGAGAACAAGAAAACCTTATGAAGAAGTATACCGCAAAATTGCGCACATTTTGCGACCCCTGTCTAATCGGTGTTCATGTGGCAGGCGTCTGTCCATTAACTCCACAGAAAGCTTCAAAACCACCTGAATTTGTTGTAGCGTCACCTGCACCTGTAAATATCAAACTCTAGAAAAACGGACAGACACTAAGTTTGAGGTAATGGGTGTGCATTCTCTGCATAAAGGAAGGTGCATCTAACAGGTGGTCAGTTTAAATGAATGGATCATTGGCATGCTCCCTCTGCATAGCATAGTATCTACCGTTGAGTTGATCGAAAGACAGTGGATTCTGTTAACTCCTCCGTTTTCATGAGTATGGAAGGAATCCTGTCATATGTTAGGTTGAAAATTGTCTTTGAGTGCGCGAGTGTAACAGTGGGTCGCTGTAAGGACGTACAGTATGATGTAAACTAGAATTGAAGCTGGGGGTAGAAATATAAAAATTCCTGACTAACAAGTTGAAACTGAAAACGATATTCGTCAATGGTTACTTTGTGAACACCAGTTTGCTCAGTACGATATGCCTACCGATTCATAAGCAAGTGCAAGTCCATGACTGGACAGTATGTGTTCATTTTTAAAGGACTTTTTCAATTATTTCCCAATATCGGACAGTGCTATTGTGTTCTGAAAATTGATCCCAGTAATTGTAATCCCATTAGCTTCACCTTTGCCTCACCTCTTTAGAAACGAAATATTCATTTGATGTTTTACTCAGTTCAGCTGAAGGGGATAGACTGTGACCATATTACGTGAAATTGACACAATTCAAGGGATTTTCTCACACGGCCCATCACCAAATTCAGTGTTATAGCGATAAGAATCAGTCGAACTACAGGTCTCCAAAATAAACAATTTAGTTTCTCTAGAGCAATTATCACTACCGTTTTCAAGCAAGCATATCTATAGGTCGCCGCAGTTACGGATGTTTCGTTAACTTTATTCTGTAGGTGCGAGAAAAGCTAGCAATACACAGAGAGAATAAAGGAATCTTTATATATATACCACCCTTTTTTAATACAAGGCAACGTTTCAAGAGGTTAGGTGGGATTAGGATAGGCCTATCTAGTTCCTTTGTGCTTGTCCGCGTAGGACTATCTTCCGTATGTCCATGTTTGACTATTGTCCATAACTTTTGTTTCACGTCCACCGTATCGGCTGGCTTTCGACCACCGGCCAAGACGGAACAAGTTATCTGCTGAATCTAGGTGGCGCCACAGGTGACACTGACATCTGCGATCTTAATGATCTACGCAGAAAACAAACTAACAGCCTGATACCTTCCACTGGTTGTCTAAACTGCCTGTCTTTGTAAATCATGCAGGGGAAAAGACTGATAGGGAGGTTTATGTTCGTCAGCTGTTTACATTCTAATGGGGAGGTGTCACCAGTTGGCGCTTCAGCAAAGAACGAAAAAGAAGCAAATTTATTGTTGTTTGCCCGTTTAACCGAAACTTACCTTTCTGAACCAGTCAACAACAGTCGCGGCTGACTGAGACATAAGGAGGGGGCAATTTCATTCAAAGAATATTGAAAACTAGATGCTTAATGGAATTTAGCTTGAACAGTTTGTTTATGCTTACAATTTTGTGTTCAAGTACGACGAAAATTTGGTGGAAAGTCTAGTACCAAACCCTCATGATCAGTCCCGATAAAAACGAGTCTCCGTCGTCCTCATGTGCAGTCGTTTTTGTGGGAACGCTATCTTCCGCTTGTACTCAATAATTCACGACCAGCTGGAAGAATTTGCAAAAAAATATTCTTTGTTGTCTCAATCTCAGAACCGTCTTCTTCAGAAAACTATGTGCCACTGCTATCTGTATGTTTTCTTCATTGGTTATTTTGGATGAACCACTGATAGCATTATAACTATGATTGATGGCAAAGCTTTGTTATCAGTGCTGGAGTGTCACATGCACTTAAATGCACTAGATTTTCAAAAAATTTTCTCGGTTGGCTGAAGGGGCTGACAGTATTTTCATAAAATTTTGAAGGTTATACCCCATGATTCGTATCATACACGTGTGACATTACATGCGTTCGATTTCTAGAATTAAGGTGTACTTTGTGCATACATAATCAATTTGAACTCAGGATAACGAATATACCCACTGTGTAAGCCCTTTTGAATTCAGAAGCTCCAGTTTGGTCAGTGCCACTGATTGGCGTGAACCTACTTCAGTGCCATCAATGAGCATAGTTGTGATAGAAAAGGTCTGCCAGAATCTGATAAAAATACAAGATATCTGTGTGAGCGTTTTCATACTTGTTTGCCATATCCCCTAACATGACTCTAACGTGCTTAGAGGATGAATTCCTAGGTCCAAGATGACGAATGGCTGAACCGGTTCTCTAAATTGCGGCTGCGATCTATTTATATATCATAATGAGGTGAACAGGATATCCAAACGTGCTCAAGAAGACCACGCATGTAGGTTGTTCTCGTTATCACCATCATCAAGGAAAATAGAACCAGAGGGGAACAGTAGTGCCTTACTGCCGCACAGCCATATCAATTTGCTTGAATAAAGTCCTATAATGTGAAGAAGAAAGAACTGAAGCAGGGAGGGTGAAAATGTGCTGGGCTACAACAAACATCCGAGGTGCCTGCACATCCGACACTCAGTCAGGTAATCTGGATGAAAGCCAGCAGCATGAACTCCACTGACATTCGTTAGATGGCATATTACTTTTCATATTCAACCAAGGTCACGTAAGCCTCAATATGGAAGCCGAATAGCACCCGAGCTTTTCGTAGCACTCGCCATTCTCTTCTGCTACCCCAAATTCCGTCCAACCCTAGTTTACCGAGATTAGTGCTTAGCGTCGCATGGCAATGCAATTGCGGCGTTGTCACAGTGGGAATCATACGGAGATATCTGTATTGCAGTACGTATTTGTAAGAGGCTTTAAAGCTCAGAGTAGTCAATATGATCGGCTCAGCTCGATCAGTTGGGACAAAATTTTTTAAGTTGAATGCCATAAAAAACTAGCACTGACTCCGAACCAAAGTTATGGAATCACTCCAGGACAAGTCATTCAATACTGCTTGAATGGGAAAGTATTTTGGGGTGCTTTGAAGCCATGAAAGATTCACATTCGTTGTCCGGTGTGTCAGCTGACCTAATAGTAACAAACAACAAGCGCAAATCTAATATCTGGTTACTCTGTCTCTAAAAAAAGGTATTGAGTTTTCCTTGAATGACTTCGAGGGTCAAAGCCTTGGAAGTAGCTGAAATCTGTTTCCCCCAGTAGTTCGTCAAATGTTCTGACCCACCAGGCTTCTCGATTGGTATGAAAGGTTGAGTTAATTTGGTATCCCGGCTATTCGCAGAATTTGACGGTGTTTTGAACTGCCTGACTATGGCTCTGCGTGTCAAGCATGCCCGTAGAATGCTTTGTCCTAGTGAACTCGGTTTTAGCGCCGCCTGTCTCACCAGCTTCAGTTGACTTCACTTATTGGCATTTGTGTCCTATGTTTTTCTATGTGGCTTGTAGATTTTCGACTGTCCGAATGCTGGCGCATCATCTGTTTTTAGCGTGAAAGAGTTGTCGGTTTTCTTGTGTGACTCACTCTGTTCGGCTGAAATTGCTCGATCTGAAAAATTCGACCATAAATGACAGAACTTCATCTCACGCCATTTTGGCCTACTCATTCTGTGGCAGCATTTTTTGAGCAATGCTTAATAAGTGTGGGCCATCAACTATGGTCACGCACACTCAACCTGATTGACTGATTGGTGCAAGATAATTAGATAGCGAGGTTTATTAGACGGAACCGTGACTCATGCCGATGGTCTGTCGTATGGGTAGACATAAATTCTGTCGTACTGATAAGCTATTAGGTTCCTCAGTTGGTTCCTTTTCAGGAACCAAAATTTATTGATACGCAAACGGTACCTCCGTAGAAATATGGCGTTTATACATGAGAGTGTAGCACTCACGACTTCAATTGCAGTACTATAGTTAACAGTCGGGCTGGCATATCCAGTGAACTTTTTCTTTGAATTTCACTTGAGGAGGGTTGTTGATAATCCGGGGTTTCCACGTAAAGTGAAGTCCTGATCAAATCTCGAGTGATTACCTTTCGGCTTGATTTCCTACGTGTAGCACATCTACTATCGACTTCTATCAACCTCGTAACCCACTGCTTCCGACAGCTGCCTACGATTTACCTAGCTCCGGTTCTGCTGTTGGTCGGTCAGATCACAGTTTAAAAGATATTATGAGACAACAATACCACTTCTGTAGTCTGAGTTCTGTCTTTACTCGCGTCCTCAATTTATATGTGATACACGTCGGTACGGTGATACCTGTAATCCTATCCGAGTACACTGTGCCCTACATTGGGCCACGGACTGCTCAATCGATGCTCAACGAAAACAGCAAGCAAGTGCACGAGGGCAGACAATTAAGAACGGAAAGGTATTCGAAAAGCTCGCTCACTGTGACGAAAGGGGTGATAGGATTTGGACAAACATTGGTCCTTTTATGTCCCATATTCGCAAGATTCATGAGATTACTGAGGATCCAGCCGGTCTAGTAACGTTGACTTTTACAGATGCATATGGCTGCATTTCGAATCTAACAGTCAGTGGCATGTTTCTTGAAGGCAGCTATAATATTTCTTTAATGCCAACGTTATGTTTATCTTCTGCCCAGCGGAGTGAGCAACAACGTGAATAATGCTGTAGTTTCATTCTGCTTTTTAGGGTCTTCTTGAATATCAAATTCAATTCAGCCTTTCATCACAGACAGCTCTCCGCGAGTTTCGGTGCGCCGCCTAGACGAACTTGTCCGGATGATCCTTTCACACATTAAGGGTATGGGAAGAAAGCTAAGGAGTTATGAACCCTTAAAAGCATATATTTATCGGTCGTGGTCTTGAAATAGGCACTAGTTTGATATGTCCAATAATTGAACTTTTTTCATTGGCTGCAACATTCAGCACAGTTTAGTTGTCATCTATGCTAAAAATTCGCCCATCCGAGGAAATAATGCGCTTGACAAGACACAGTAGTGGCGACTTCTCCCATCCTGGCAAAAGAGGACGTCTAGGCCATAAGAATAGAAGCATGGAGTCATCCATACGATACTACTCTACGAAAGTTGATTAGGCGAAATGCGGTGTTGTTATTCAAAGAGTCACCAAAATAGGGAAATTGAAACAGTCTTGTACGTCCAAGGTTTTCTGGACGTGTGAACAAATTCAATGGATCCCATCAGACGTGCTCATCGGATACTCTTATTTCAACTTTTTTTCTTACTGTCCTTTATGAATATACACAAGACTTGGCCATATTTTGCGGTAACGCCGGAAGTTGTGATGGTTAGGAGATAGTCTTAAGACCTTGAAAGTCGATGATGTTTTTCACACCAGGAGCCCAGCAGAATATTTCGTAACTCTGTGCATTAGTTAGTGGAATTACAGACGCAGCTCTGTCTGGTGGACGCTTGTTTAGTCCTTTTTACACATTAGTGGGGATCGATCTTTTGGAACGATCTAGTGTCTGATATCTTTTGCAAGTCGAGGATACCATGGAACGATGAATAAAAGAAAACCGTCACCGGACAACGACCAGGGAACCCACAACAACCGCTTGTCAGCTATAATTCAGTGCAAACTTGTTTCTTTCACAATATTAAGCCTGCATATATTCCGGAGGTTATGCATCATTCGCATTCTTTTTAAGTCCTTCTGTAAGTAGCAGGCTGGGAAGGAATGCTTAAAATGTTTGAGTTGATATGGGGTCCAACCAAACATCTGTGAAATTGGAAGACATTATGACGTCAGCGTAAACACGCGTCTAATATAACCACACGGACAACAGTTATGGGTACTTCTATCAAGCCAACCACTGGGACTAAATACTAATGCTGACAAGTTACAATTCACCAGGTTCATTTCATTCCTTGCTTCTGGTTTTGTCAATAGCTTTTCATCGATAGCTCATTTAAGAACTTGACAAAACCTTAGACCTTAAATCCATGAATTCTGGTTTCAGCACCGGACTATATTCATTGCTATCCTGAAATTTGACTTCAAACAACACAGTTTAAACCTGCTATTCAGGCAATTTATTTGGTTTAGCTGCCACCATATTGATGACTGTCAATCTAACCACAGGAAGCTACTATCTATTATGACAAGTAACTGACCAAGCATCAATCAACACCGTTGTCCATCGCCTTGTTGGATTGTTGCCCAATAAGTACTGAGGATGTTTGTGCCATTTCGTGGTTGTTCAAAAGTCTGTTAGTGTTACTCGTCAGTTACTTCTTGTTGCTGCCCCTGTTTACTGGGCTAAATCATGTAAATGACGAGTATTGAAGATAGTCCTCTCAACACAAGGAACATCTTATGCCAAGTTGGGGTTCGCTGCACGAAGTTTAGGATTAGTTGAACTTGATTCTCCAACATGTTTGTCAATCACTGACGGTAAATCTAAGCAGTTCCGGCCTCATTGTTACAGTATGGGGCCTACTCAACTTTTCAGGAATGACATCCTGAGAAGATCAAACGTATAGTAGGGCAAAGAAGATGCTCCTGCAATACTTTTGGGACTGGTGATTCATCTACTTGTCTTCCCTGAAATTGCATGGTGAAATGAATTACTGGTCAGAAAATCATGAACCCTACATGAGGTTTGGCTCCTTCAGATTGAATAAATTTTACACCATTCTGTTGAACAAGCATTTTTGTGTGCTCTTCTTGACCGGTTTTTTACTCACGGGGATTAAGGTAACGGGCGGCCACGCCACTTGTCATGTGTTTTGATGAATTGCAACTATAAGTATCAATGAAGAAGGTTACTCCAAATTTCGAAACTGATCAGATATTCTTATTGCTAGCACACAACACTTTCTACACTAATCCTTTTCAATGACCGACTATCCCACGGTTAGTCTTTGTACTGGATTTATAGGAATTGTTTGGAATTGAAGAAGATACCAGTAGATAAGCCATCTTTGTTGTTTCTGTGACGCCTCTTCCGAGTTTATCAATGGGCAATAGCTTGAAGTATCTGCCTCTCCCAAACTGCAAAAATTCGGTCTTTGTTGCCCCGTCAATACTGATGTGCTTACAATGTGTGCTACAGTAAAAAAAACATATCTGTGATGAGGAGGAGATTCTACAACATAGTAAAAGAACAATAGAAACTGTCTGAACCCCACCAAACCCAATGTTTTCAAACAAGACAGCGTCGAATTTAGTTTCGCCTACTTTGACTATTCTGGCGCCGTTGGTTAGAAGTCAAATCAAAGGAACATACATGCAAAAGCATGTGGGAGGTTTTGTCTGCAGGTGACAAGTGATTTATGGGGAGATAAATGAGCCGTTCAACAATAACAGTCCAGAACAGCAGGAGTTAAAGGCTAGCAGTTTCCTGTGGCGTATGAACTGCACCAAAAATTGATGTCCTCCAGAAAAGACATGACTAGATTGAATAGGTTAACTATAGGTGATCGTTTGTTACCTTTGTCTCATTATCTGATTCTATCTAGGGTGCGGAGTGGTATATGTATTTTTACCCATACTTTTCGTACCAATGGATTTCCTAGTCAACCGAATGAAAACATTTTTATGGGTCAGAGTGATAGTGAAATTCTAGAGAACTTTAGCATATTATAGGCCAACTGCCTGAAGCTTTTCCACAATAAGCTACTGCGGAGGATCTGCTTACAAATGAACCGCAGAACACCCAAGAACAGTGTGTTGTTATTTAGTTCTCTGTTTGATTCAGATGAAAAAATTGAACAAACTTTCCCAAAGATCAACTAAGAATTCCATCCTGTTTTTTCTCCAGCCAGTTTTCCCTGTTAAGCTTGATAACACAGACGCTTGCAATCCGATCATCCCAAAATAGCTATCAAGTTGGATAGTTTCACTGTCGGTTTGCCTTTTATGTTACTTTTAAACAGCATTAAAACGCCGGATAACTGCATGCTCAGATTTTCAAGGATCAAGCGGTTTCATCCAGTTGCCTTTCTAATTGGCTAACATATTTTACAGAAACCCACTGACATTTCATGGACTCCGCAGTTGTTTCCTGTCTGAATGATCCAATCAAGATTGTTTTTCCTCCATCTAAAATGGTTCGAAGGTACCGATCAGTGACTGAATTATTCGTCAGGGCTAGAAATATTGAATTATTGCAGAAACTTCTAACCGTAGGTCTCTAGTATGACCCAAGAGACCGACAAATAAAAACAGTCCAGTGGCTACCGTCTTCCATCGGCTCGTCGTGGTATTCAATAAAGTCTGTGTAAGTATTCATATTCCGACATTTCCGCTTCCTCCGGCAGCATTCGTTGGCAGTAATTTAAGAAGGTACGTTCGTAGCGTTATGTTTTAGTGCGGCAGTGGTGACCTACAGCAATCCAGGAGCGTCTCACATTAGTGCAATGCTTGACATTCCCCTAAGGTTTACGTAAGTGTTTTTATTGTTGTTGTGGTGTGCAATAAAACCGTCACGGGTGGAACACGGAGAGGAGAGGAGATCTTAACTCCCTTAGTCCTAACCACCCCTCATTTTAGTTCACCTGTCTCCCGCATGTGGATGACGCTATGTGCAGTGACACCTGAATGCACCATACTCGACTGTGTATTACTCCCTAATGGCACCAGCTGATGGACAGCACCCGCTAGGACATGGTTCATGTAACAACAATCGGCGGCATTTCTTAACACGAGCAACGGCTAGAAACTTCCCATGGATTTTAGCCTAAGACTTCCTCCCAAAAACTCCTTTTGTCATCGCCTTCGTTTTGTGAAGAAGGCCACTCCGTTCTTGTACGATCGCTTTGGGTGAAATCTAGAATGAACCATTCTGAATATCTCAATGTCCAGTTATTTCGCTTCCAATCCGTTTTAATGATTTAGTAATTCTGTGCGTATCGAAAACTAAAATTTATTTTAGTACTCTGATAAGTCGCAAAAAGCGACGTCTTTAGGGCAAGATGTGTAGCACCAGTTATTCTTTGGGGAATAGTGTCACAGGAAAGGCGGTGTCGGTTGTCTTGTTGGCTTTGCGGCATGCAATCACTTAGCTGCTGTCTCATAACTGGTTATGTCGGAAGACCTACGTGTATAGCAATTCAGTGGTGAATGTCTCAAAAAACGACTAATAAGCCGCCGAACCTATTTTTTCATGTGTGGATGACGATGACATTCGATTCTAATTTCGAGCAGCCCGATATAAGAGACCACACGGTCCGTTGTGATCAGTGGATTATACAGCTATTAATTAACTATGCGAAATGCCTCCATGAGAGAAGTTTTCTCTCCTTAAGGGACACTGCTCATATGATTATCGAAGACTTTATGAGAAGTCTTCCTTCAATAAAATATACTGCGATGTCTCAAATATCGTACCAACTAAAGTTTGGAGCGGCCCTTGTGCAGCACATTAAGTTGGGGAATATCATAAACGAAGGACTCATTTGTGAGTAACTTGAGTACCCCTTGAAAAACCGGCTAATTTTCGAACACGTATAAATTAAAGGATTGATTTTATATTCTAGAGTACTTTCCTCCGTTACTGTAGTGTGTAAGTTTTGGTTAACTTGAGAACAATTCAATACGGTAGGGTGCCCGGAGCGTTTTTATTCGCGGCACGGAATTCAAGGATTTAATTGGAACAACAGCCCATGGTACTTTGACGTCACTTTAGGAATATTTCACGCATTCAGAAAACCGATGGAATCCCATCCAAACAACAATAACTAAGCGTAAGATAGTGAAAATCGCCAACCCCCCGCGATGGTTTAAACCAAGAGATCATTTTGATAGACATCAAGATGTTCAGCATATAGTTAATGTAAGGTGGTATGAACCCTAGGTAGAAATGCTTGACTTTAGAACAGGGAAATTCACAAATACTCGCGAAGATTGCATAGTGAGGAAGGAATGATCTCCACTTTCGGTGTCCGATTATCTAGTCTTTGCTGTTGATCGGTTCGTGTAAGGTTTTGCTTAATTCGGTCATGAGCGTTCATACGGTTGAATCAACCAGCATAACAACGGAAGTAAAGAGAGAAATGAGTATATGAGGATACATATTCATGGATGCATTTTTGAGGAGTCAAACTCAAACTTGCGTGCCGTCGTCGCCGCTGGTTTTTTCGCCACGCCAAAATCGAACTTTCTCGCAAACGTTCCCATATTTACCTGTAATATGAAGGCGATGTATAAGACTTTAGGACTGTCAAAGTGATAATGTGGTCATATGGTGCCTTGTAACGAATACAACCGTGTGCTTGCAGGCTTGTTTAACATGGCTCATGGGAATATCACTAACACAGTTCTTCTTCCTGGTATATTCAAAACATTTTGGCTTCCTTCCAGATGATGATATGGGTATTGTTCCGCCCAAATGGTATACAGTTTTACTTAAGGTACTCAGAAGCACCCAACACCAACCACAGAAATATCATTCACCCACAGATCCCGCATTCTGGCGTGCCTGTAATGCGAAGTAAATCTCAACCTATGTAACGGTGATAATGAAGTGCACTTCATTTCACCATAATCAGACGGTTGGTACTTTTCGTTTTTTCCACTTATCAGAAGTGATACGTATTTATGTAGAGATGTGAGATTATGCATCCACAAATTAACCAGTTTCGACTATTACATCTAAGCGCCCTGGCAATGTTGTAAAGATTCGCCTCTTAAAATGCGTTATCATGGGAATAAAAAACCTTACCAGTTGGTGGGCTGACGGAACCTAATGTCGCAGAATATTCAGGGTAAATCATCGTGACTGTGCACGATGCAGCTTGTTGACAGTTAACGTTTCACAACTGGGCTTACGAGTTTGTCTGCTAGTTCACCAGTATGCACGTCAGCCTGCGAGAGACAGCGTTCACTACACCAACATAAAGGTGACATACTGGGTACTAGCAAAATGTTGAACAAGGACAGGAAGTTCATAAATCGAATGTCACGGTTCAAATGACTTGGTTATTTGTTTCCGTTGTTTTCGGGCACCTGGCGCCACAAAAGCCAGCCAACGTTTTTCTCTGGTGAACGATACGCATTGCTTACCAGGGCGTGACATAAATCAGGGTCAACATTAATCTGGTCAGCTTCACTGCCGATGAAGGAATAAATACCAGACATTTGAGCTGGGCACCGCCTAATGTCTAGTGCTTTCCGTCTGTCGCAGGGGGGTAGGTTCAGACGTATAGTCTGAAGTCCGGGAAACGCATTGCATTCACGGAGGACGCCTAGTAGCAATCAGGCTGCAACATTTACATGGGAGTTTGGTCTATTCGGGTGTGGAGCAGTCTGTTAACTAACAACATGCGGAAAAGTAAGGTGCAATAGTGAAAGAATATGAAGTACTTTACCATCAACAGAATTCTGTTCACCATCATCTGAAACGAATGGTATGGATACCCATTTCATGGTCATTTAATTTTTGGCAATTTATGGGTACATTGGCAACGGAAATCGCCTCAACTCTGCAGGTAAAATGTGACCATAGACAATCTGGGTAAAGTGCCGCTTTAATAGGTATGTTCCCTGACATTTTTTGAGAATGTCTAGGGAAGTGATGTCTGTCAGCGGGCAAAAGCTTCCGGAGGGTCTTCGGCTACCAAATTAGTAACTCATACAGTAGCTAAATGGGGTGTGGCTTGATTCCCAAAGTGACCGAAATTAGCGATGAAACTCTAACAGCCTCAAAATGCAGTGATAAAAACACTAGGATATTCAAAAAAGCCTGTTAAAGACGATTTTTCGCTTGTTACATCAAGCTGCAGGTTTATTAAATATGACAACACTATACGAGGTTGGACAGAAATCTATTCGTTTATTGAAAAACCACTTCAAAGTCTCTCGATTGTCTTGCGGGACAAGTTGACGTGGGCTTCAGATCGATCTCGCCTAGATAGTTCTCATGATCATCCATTATCAAAAACATTTGTTAGTTTCAAGTTGTCAAATCTCAGTAATAGAATGGATGTCACGCTTATGGGATATCTGCGTAAAGAAAACTGAGACTCAGTTGTTTTCTGCTTCCACTCACGTACTGTTCGTTTCAGACACCTTGGATTCACAAAACCAAACGAAAAATCAACGGAATTAAAAAGACCAGTTTTTCGACGCCACTCATTACTGGTCTCAGCTGAAGAAAAATGCATAGTTGTACTCCGTCTAGGCACGATTGGAAGAATTTCAGTGCATATGTGCTCGTCTGGACGTTTTTCTGCTGCTGCAGGTGGACAGAATGTCAGAACTCCAGCTCAAGCTGAAAGAGTGGAGATTATTTTACTCACTGGGCATTCGCAAACCGCAAAACGTCATTTTTGGCCTAGCCAATCATCGCTTGACCATTCTTCACATCCGAAAGTGCATAAGCCAGTTACTTCTTACTGAGAGGGGAAAAGCATGTTTGGGACTGGTGCCTGTCACACTGTTCAGTAAGCACTGACAGGTTGTTTAATCAAAAAGCCTTGTATCAGAAACAATGTTTTTGAAGTAGTTGTTTGGCCTTCAACTTTGAGTTATTAATTGCTTAGGGAAATGATAATTTTATCTGTCCCATCATTCTCACATCTTCATATCGAATTGCCTGCCGACGGTTATCTGTCATCTGCATAATGGAATAAGTTAAATAAAGCAGCAGCCGCTTGCTATAAACCCACAAATCTGGGCTCTTACGTTCACTTGCTCTTTAGTGGGTATGGTATGTCTGCAGCTGAAAGAATAGCCTTCATCACTTCAGCTTGTTAACTGCTTCATGTAGGTTTTGGTGCAGTGGGCCGTATTTTAGTCTAAGTTTCATTTTAGCCCGGACCAACCTTATTTATCCGACCTTCGCAGTCTAAAACCTGCTAAGCCTTAGGGTCATCATGCACAAACAGCGTTCCAATGTTGTGTGAATAAATAACTCGCTGAGGATTAGCGGCTTTTGCGAAAAATTAATCAACGATGGACTGACTAAGTGAATCACGAAGGTGAATGTGTATATGCGATTCGTGTATTGTCAAAGTATTTTATTCACTTCCTAATATTTGGTTCAGAATTTCTAGGCTATTTTCAATCTAGGTTTGGGTTTTTTAGCAGAAGCTTACAGCTGATTAAATGCACTTACGGCAAGTGCAGTAGAAGTCTGAGACTTAACTGGCCAGTTAGATGATGATCCGCAGTTTTTCGTTTTTATTCACATGCAAAAGATTTTGCTCCCTATCTCAGTAGCTCACTCTTTATCTCAGGATCTTGTAAACAGTGTTGTCCCTGGACAGACATGCTTCAGGCTTTCGTAGGATGGAAAAATTCCTAAGGCGCACATGCATAATCCTTACCGTAGGCACATGCATTAATGATGGGAAGATAATTGAAGCATGTCGACAAAAGCATTCAGGGGGTTCTAAAAAGTTTCGGGAATCGTCTGACGAGATGCGGTTGTGTTCAAGGTGATATACTTTTAGATTTTATTTTGCTCGCAATCCCAGCTTTAACTAAGATTGTCAGTGTTTGGATCAATGGTTTCGTTTGTTGCGAGAAAACTGAATAAATTCAGGTACACGTGGGCCTCACGAAAACTCACTACCAGGTAGTATAAACTTTACAAGAGCATGCCGGTACCGTTAGCGTAATCGATATTTGTTAAGTATCAATGAGACGACGTATTGTGGTTGACCTTGTACGAACCACCCTAGTTAACAGTGTGAGTCACGTCTTTTGTCAGTCGGCGGGAAAATGAAATCGTGAGCGCTCCCGTTTTGTGTGTCGGAAAACCAAAAACAAAAGTTAACTCCCGTAGTCCAGTTGTTTATACCCTTTTTCGGTATTTACCTCACCGCAACAAATAAAAACTGTTTGACTGCATTCACTCACATTTGTACTCTGGTTCCACAATGGCAGTGGTAATCATCCAGTAAACTTCACTGTGTGCCACGCTCTAACATTTTCTTATGTTGCCTTCAAAGTGGAAAGAGTAGGTAGAACATATCCATTGCCCTTTCATGGTATGTCCAGAATATTATTTGAGCTATTACAAAACGCTCATCAAAGTAGATTTAATTCTGTCATCGTCATTGGTCAACTTTGTTAGGGAAGTCCATTTATTTGGGCATAAATGATAAATGTTTTGTCCGTTCTTGGCTGCTGGAGGATGAGAACGAACACCGTAAGCCTGTACTCGGAGACCTTTTGCGTTATGGGTCACACCAGACGACCTGTATAAATGAACATCCGTGACAGTTAGACCTCCCACGTTGGTCTCGAAACTATGTTATTAATGCTAGCACTGCTTTGTCAAACGAGCCTTCTCATTCCATCTGTGTAACGACATTCAGCTGAGTCACGCAATCTACACATGCTTCAATGGTTATGTGAACAGCGTGGGAGATTAAGGTTATAATTATGTATACTTTGCCGCTATCGTCGGTTTATGGATGCTAATATGCTAAATTGTGTGCGGTCCCCTATTAAGCGATTTATCCAGCGTTGCGATTATTGGTTGTTAGTGTTTTCAGGTGATTCCCCTCCACCAGCACTTCGAAAATAAAAATAAATTTGCTGCTTTTGTTGCACATTTATTTCAAATAGTTGCCGCACTCATCGGTAAAATACAATATCCTTGTGTAGCACTTGTGCTCTGAAAACAAGGAAACGTGTGATGTGAACGGGCACTATGTCTTATCCTGTAGTGTTTTCCAGGCTAGGTTTCCGCGCTGCTGCGGGTTTGGAAACTTCTAACTTGAACTGCACACAGCCGTGATTTTATGGCGCTTTGGAAAATCTAGAGGTTTAGTATAGGTTTCAGGTGAACACTTTGGCGATACGACGGCAACTAAACTTCCGTAACGAATGAAATCGGTCTGGAAATCGCACGCAAGACAAGCAACCAATATTTACACACGAAATTAGTCATTCATTCCTGGTTGGTTGATTATCGTAGATGAGACAATGTTATCATTTTGGAAGACCCTATACTCATAATAACTGTTATATGGAAATCAGTTCGGTATTCACAAGAGACTCAACTGAATCTCTCGTTTATGGTGTTCTACAACTGAATGTGCTGCACACAGACTGCCTCATGTTTCAGTTGGTACGAAATTCGAGATATCGCAGTATATTTTCATGAAGGAAACTACTCACAAGGTTGCTGAAAACTCTTCGACAGCCCACGACCGGTTTCGCCCTTCTTGGGGCTCATCAAATAGGCGCAGTCCCCGAGTTTCCATCAACCTCATGTTCTACTTGAACTCAAGTTGCACTGCGATATCTCGAATATCGTACCAACTGACACATGAGGCGGCCTGTTTGCAGCGCATTCAGTCGTAGATCATAAACGAGAGATTCAGCCGAGTCTCTTGTGAAAATCAGACTGATTTGCAAATGAGTGTATTTCTCGAAAACAGTGCAATTTGGGCTCAAGTAACACATAAGGTTGATGGAAACTCGGATACTGCGCCTATCTGATGAGCCCCAAGAAGGGCGAAACCGGTCGTGGGCTGTCGAACAGTTTTCAGTAACCCTGTGAGTAGTTTCCTTCATGAAAAAACTGTTATGTGGCTTTTGTTTAGGCCCCTTTCGTAATGAAAACGTAGTAAAGTAAAACATTTTACCAAGGTCTAATTGGCACTAATTTACATGCTAAGGTTGAAACTAACTCACGAACGATTTCACCAGAAGTTCGCCCCAACCAAAGTGTGGTTTCATTCTGTGAATTCTTGATCGAAAACAATTTATCTGAGATCAGCCTAATTCCCCACGTTTACTCATTTGTCTCCAAATTTGGTTAAAAATATCGGCTACATCTCCGTTAAATCATTGTTTACAGTGCCTTCTTTTCTCGAACCATCCACTTCCCTGGGAGTTTTTGGCATGTTGCAGTTGTCCATTTTGAATTGTGACTACTTTTTATCAAAGTGCGACCCTGCTCCACCAACAAGCGTGCAACTAAATGCCGGCGTTTTTTGTGCGTGCTCGCTGGGCAACACAAACCAAACAAATGTTTCGTGTAAACAGACGGATTTATTTATCTCCGCTAATCTAAATTTGAAAAATATGGGCTGGTTGTTAAAAATCCTAGTTGCATTTTGCATTCTGTTTTTTTCTTTATTACATCAGGATTCGCACTGCATCTTATGATTCGCTACATCGGTTCAATCTAGACTCCTCCATAGTTTAATGTTTGTGCAATTATTTTGGATGTAGTGCGCAACCGGAATTTTATCCAGCTTTAATCGCTGGGCCGGTTTGTTAACCCACCTGATGTCTTGCAGATAGGGACCCGGTGTTTCCTTTCCTATGGATCTCATATATCGGTGAACCACGAAGTTCTGCGCCCAAGAACCACCTGGGAGTTGCGGATTACAAATCTCATGCATATTAGAGCATTCAGAGCATCAGTTGGAACAGAGGGGTTCCTTCAGAATGAGTTCCTGCGAAGTGAGTTTTCCCTACGTTATTTTCAGGTGTTCATTTTGTTTTTGCTCTTTTGATCCCTATTGGGGAATCAGCACCAGGGTGTACACTGCGAACCTATAAAAAGTCCGGTCCAGACACCTCCCGGTTAGTAGCCGCAGACTGCATCATTCATCCACGAGTGGCTGACCTGAAGCCTGCTTAACTCGCACTGAAGCACGATATGACACAACTGACTATGCGATTCAAAGTACGTGGTCTTGTTTTAAATGGAAGGCTCATAAAGCTTGTGAGGCGTGATCCATCCTTAAGAGATCACTTATGGTTGGGTTGGTACGGGAATTTTCCGAAATGTTCGTGGGTTTTATCATGTGAGTGAAGTCAGTATAAGAAGAAAAGTTGGGGGGGCACTATGCAGCTGTTGAATGCCATCGGAAATGGGCATCTGACAAGTTTTCAAGGTGATTCGAAATGCGATGAGATGAGATTCCTTGATCAATACATTCAGAGTGTCAGCAATCTGGTGGTCAACTGTACTGTTGCAGTTCAATTTTTCGAGCCATTACATCGAAAACATTTAGTGGGATAAACTTGTCACTGTTAACTTGAAGGGAGGAGAACTAAACTGCAACATTTGTTCGGATGGTCATATTCTGTTGCATTTTCTTCTGTGCACTGCGCTGGAAAAATCATTGTGTGTGACCCAGGAGATTCCTATTAACCCAGATATCCACGTACACATTAGGCAAAGACTGGACAATAATCCATGGGTCGAAATTTGTTTTCTTCTTCGATATATATTTTTTTAAATTTTGCACTTGTCCCTTTCTGGAGGCGTATAAAATGACGGCAGTTTATGGTGTGAATGCCCTTCCGGGGGACTTCGTCGGTCTCAAGCGGCCATGAAAATGATATTTATTTTGAGTCCACATTTCCGAAAGGGAACGGGTGTATAGTGACCATCCGGTGATAATAAAATGTGCTATTTTCTATCACTGTTTTATTTTATATGTTATGCTAACTGTTCTGTTGTCTTATTTCCCCAGTTTTATGCCATTACGGAAAACGCTCGAGTTACAATTCGTTTATAAATCGGTAGATGCGTAACTTGCCCAAATAAAAGGTACAAAACATCAAATCTAAAGACCTGGTTCTTATTGTAAGTTGATTTTGATTTGCTCTGACAATTTTGGTGCTATTCATTTACCCCTAAGGAAAGCTTGATAGTTGCCAGGACACGAGCGGGCACAAGTTAGTAAAGATACTGTCGGTTCAATGGCCGGTCAGAATTTTGTTTACTTATTACTGGTTTATAACGAATCAGCCGGAGTTATCACTGTTATCATCACTATGTAGCCTTCAGCATAATCACCGTCATGACTGTACTCATCATCATTAGCAGCTTGTCTCAGTGATGCGAAATCATATCATCTTATGCTAAATTTATCCGTCAAGAAGAGACTGGATCTTATTGTGGTGTGACGGTTTGCGTACCTCCGCAACCCATTGAGGTATGCTGAGGTTGCCGGCGCGACACTCGCAAAATTAATCATACCGGGTTGGTCTGTTTTAGAGGTCTGACGAACACAGTCTCCTGGTCCTCCAGGTTGGCGGTTGGAACTCGTGTGGCAATGTGTTCCGTAAAAAAGGTAAATTATTTGCATTCTCCCCAAACATCGCTGCCTCAGTCAGGGTTTTGAGACAGAGGCTTTGGTTGAGGACCCTAATCATCCTGGCATTCAGCTGTGGACGTCCTGACAGTAGCTCAGCCCATGTACAACCATGAATTGCATACATACGGATAAAATCATGCAACATCGGCCGTCGCCTGGTGTCATCAGTCAGGTTGCCTTACTTGTCTCAAACAGCTGGGTGGGGGGGGGGCTGGGGGTTGCTGATGCATCCTTTCTTCCTCTTTCACATAGGCTTTCTTCCCCTCTCCTCACCCCACCAGTAACTCTCTTCTTGTAGGACTCGTGCCTTCGTTCGTCCTGCATCGGTTTTGCAAGCAGTATCTACGCGTCATCCGGAGTCGACATCCTCGGGTGTATCGAAATTAATCTTCAAGTCTTGACGCCCATTCTATCTGGTTACCTTTAATGTTCGCACTTTGAAGCAAGCAGGACAACAAACTGCTCTAGCTTTCACATTGGACTCACTTAGCCTTGATGTGTGCTGTGTATGGGAAACAGGATTTCCAAATGTAAGCACCGTGGTTGAGCGAGCCACCACATTACTCTCCACTCGGTTACGGCCGCGCAAATCCGGTGATCGACAGGCTGCTGCAGCAGGATTTTTAGGGGTCGGTATCGTCCTGATACACCGAGAGGAAAGATTACTGCCTGACTGGATACCCCTTGATAGTCGCCCTTGCGTGGTTCTTCTGGCAACGTCTGTGAAGGAGTCTCACAAGCGGGAAGCTGATCGATGTCCGCTTGACGGGCCTGTTTGCCCTTCAGCTGACTGTGGTTCTGACACCAGATAAAGGGGTTATGACACCTTGAATGCTTGTTTTCTTGTTTGCTTTCTTGTTGAGTTTAAAGCTCAGATATCGTGGTAGTTGCAGGAGATTTGAATGCAAAAGTGGACAGGCTCAGCGAATCTAAGAACCAGTTAGGTAGTCGATATGAATTTAATTCGGTACCTACGGACAATGGTGAACGATTGCTTCAGCTGTATGCTGGCCACAGGCTGTTTTCATGCAGTAATAACTTCCGAAATATCCGAAGTCATCCGGATACATGGTGCCCTACAATGGCGTCCAGGTTATGGATCATTAAATGACTGCCGGTGGTTTTGAAACACATTTGTGGCTTCCAACCACGCGATCGCCTGGAGTTGCTTCATACTTCTTTTCCAAAGATCACGTTAGGTGCGAACAAATAGTTTGGCAATTGAGGGATTGGTAGATTCGGATGCCAAAAAAATTTACCAAAATCGTCTTCCAGACTCTCTTCGACCTGCTTCACCATCAGATAAGAATTCATGGTCGAACGAGATCGCCACTTTTCTGTACAGTGCAGGGGTTTTGCCTGTAGCACGGCGCCACTAGGTCCACTCAAGCACCGGATATCAAACCTAACAGTTGCAAGGCTTGAATCTCGGAGAAATATTCTAGCCTGTTTCGAACATAACCTGACCCGAGGAATTATCAGATTTCAAGTGAAAGTGAAGCCTGGTGGGAACGGAAGACAAGGAAAAGGAAAAGCCCAGAAGACAGGTAATGCCCGAATACTTTTTCATTTAGACCGTGTGACGGATCTCCGGAAATCATCGGTGGGCAAAACCACCAAGAATAAGAATGGGAAATCCATTTTGAATAAAAAGATGAGTCTGAGCAATTAGGCAAAGTGCTTCAAAAATCGGTTATCGTGGCCACCAGCTAACACTCATTTGGAGTTCAGAGCTGACGTAGAACCCTATATGGCGAATGTGTAACCCCCAACAACTTTGGAGGTTTATGGCCGCATACGTTCTCTCAAGCGCCACCGAGCTTCTGGTCCGGATGACCTCCCACCCGCATTGTTTAAAGACGAGGTTAAAGTCCTCATCCAGCGCTCTTCTGATCTACTTGCCTTCATTTGGGAAAAGGAGAGTGTTCCAGACAACGAGGGAGAGTCGATTATAGTGCCCATTTTCAACGAAGGGGCTCAAAGTTAGTATGGTGACCACAGGGGTTTTAGACTGACCCAGGTCTTAACGAGGCTTTTGACATCACTTGTGCTTGGTCGCCTTGTGGTAGCTCATGAATCACTAACTCGAGGGCATCAAGTGGGATTCCGGCCTGGTAGGTCATACATTGACCGAATATCCACACTTCGTCAGGTTCTAGAACAATATCACACGAACAAACCACCCTAAAAACTGGTACTTCTGGATTTCCAAGGCACCTTCGACAAGGTTGACGGTCTTTTCTTCTGATTAGAAAATACACTCGCATCAGAGATTACGATCGACTAGATCATTTTAAACCATACAGGTTGTAAGGACTAAAAATAGGGGCATTAACTAAGGTGTAGCTCTCCCCAGTGATTCCTGTTGATAGATCTTGATGTAATACCGGTTAGAAGGTGGTTGAGAACTACTCGACGACCCACCGCATTTGTAGCCCTTCTTGGAACTTGTCAAACAGTCGTAACCCCGGAGTTTCTTTTGGTCTTATTTCCTACTTGAACAACATGTTTCACTTGATGAGCCACAAGAAGGGCGAAACCGCTGGCAGGCTGCCGAGGAACTTTCATCAACTTTATTAGTTCTCTAACTTTGACATATCATTGATATCTTGAATATCGTTTGGAAGGGAACGTAAGGATGCTTTCCTGTAGCAAACTGCTTTAAAATACGTTATAAAAGACAAATCATCTTGGGTTTTGCTTAACGGTTGGCATAATTTTTGTATAAAATCATAACGCCACTTGTGTATAAACCCAATCAGAGCGCTTGCAACAATGATTTTTTTCACGAAATGGGTGAACTAAGTTCATGAAACTGGTTACTATTTGAAAAAGGATTCGGTTGCCGATTTATATCTGCTTTAAATACTTGGAAAGACTTCAGTTTTATAGCGGAAAAATGCGACTTTGACGATTTTTTTACATAATCTCAATACACATTTTTATTAAATTGCGGTTGTTGTCCATGTTCACATTAGCGCAAGATGTACCCAAAACTGTCTGCCAATTCATTCGTGACGAATTAGCCAAATCCATGCTCCCATTTCATGACTTTATGGAAATTAGTCATGAGAAAACACCGCCATTCCATACGTATGATTTGCAACGCAGCACGAACATAGAGACTTTGGATTGAACACCTGATTGTCTTGGTCTGTCTGAGCACATGATCGATTTGCAGTCGCTTTTGTTACTGTACAACTAACATATCAGACGGGTGCGATGCACAAATTAGCATTACGTGTCTGTTGCTCCAATCTGGTCCACAGTGGAGCCACTCTGGTTGTAGGGTGACATGATAAGAATCTCATGAACAGCTGCCTTGCTCAAACCCTGGTGCTTTCTAACCAAATGGGTAGTACCGCTACACGACACTCACTTCAGTGTGTACTTTTTCTCAACTTTCGTGAACTGTCCAGGCAAATGTGTTGCTGTTCAATAACTATCTTGGCTTTCTCATATTATTTACTTCCAAAAATGAGCACTCACATTGGCTTACGTTGAAATTTTCAAAATTTCAAAAGTAGAGCTTCGAAGAGGCTTACTTGTTAGTGGTGTCTCAGCTAAGTGGGATTGTGCTCACTCTAATCAGAATGAGAAAAAAATAGTAAGTGTAGTCAGCCCTTACCGCTCAGTATGGGTCGGTGTTCCGCTTAAAGCATCTGTGGAAATCATCACGTCATTTGACCCAACAATTAGGTGACAACCTGTCATTACGGTTAAGCTGCTATGGTGTCGTTAAACCGATGCCGCGAACCTTTTTATGGAGAGACCATTGTATTTCGGTTACACGTACAACTAAACCTCCAAATGATGTGTGGTAAGTGTTGGTTATTTTTAATGCGGTCGTTCTCTAAATGAATGTGTGAAATTCTTGCATAATAAAGCGGTACAGACCTCGGTCCTGATGAATTTAGTAAGTTTCTGATATATGATATTATAGGCTGAGAACGCTGTCTGAAAAATCGACCCCAAAGCTTAGTTTCTGTAGCTGATAATTCGAATCGGGTGTGTTAAGCACTACAGACTTCTAGGACAGTCATCACTGGCAATATTAACATTTCAAGCTTTTGTTTTGTAGAGTCACGAGAGTATTTTGTATTTTTAAAGTGAAATTTCATTACTCCGCGCCTTACAGAAAATCGTTTGCTCGGACACAAAATACGAATGGACAGAAGTGTAAATGCCAAAGAATGAAAATTTTTGACAAATTCGAGACTGACATCGCGTAATATAATGAAGGTCAGGCGAATGGAGTTTATTTAATGCGCATGCTGACGTAGCCATGATATTTTTGAGACGTCCATTCTACACGAATATTTGGTCAGTGCAACGCTCTGGGAGATGGTTTGGCTATCGCCTGTACCAGCCTGATAGGAGTCATTTCCTTACTAGTGTTGTTGATATTTGCCTCAGAAGCGACGAAGTTTCAACTCACTGTTAATGGATGCAGAATAGTTAAAACCAAATGAATGTAGCCAGCGGTAATACCGTTACTCGCAGTGGTGCTCCTTTTCAGGTGGCAAAATTAGGGTCTCTCAACCTCACTGAAGCCATTTAGCGATATCGAAGGCCTAATGTCAGCCAATCTCAGCATTGTTAGATCGGGGCCGTTTTTATGAAGCACTAGCAACAAAGAAACACACTTTCTGGACAGGTAGAGCTCGTCAAGAAAGGTCCAATAATTTGAATCTAATCCCGCTTGAAATGCACATCGACGTTCCGGAACACAACACAAGATAGTAACAAAGTGTAACCTGAGACCAACAAAACAGCTGATTGGAACATTTACTTTGCTTGCCAGTAACTATGCTATCGCTGACAGGAGCTGCCGTAAGACTACGAAGGGTGCTGGCACCCAGACAGGCTACATCAACCTAGCTAAATGAAATTGAACCGCATTTGTGATTACGTTGGGTAGAAAATCTTCAACACACCGGTAACTTGATCTCCTGCCATAATGGGAGGTGCGCAATCTTATTACAGCAGTGGTAAAATGATATGAATTGTCTTTCCGAAGGACATCTTATCACATTATATCAGCGCCACTCATGAGGGCCGCGAAATAAAGCGTAAACGGCTTGGATGACACTGTGGTCTCCAACGGACTGTTTTCATTTTACACATTTAACCCTCGTTCTGGCTGACTACAGAATGTGATTTCATTATCTCAATACTGATAAAATATGGACTGTCTCTCAATAAACCTGCAGAATAGAGAATATACATAGTGTGGACGGACATATTTACTTCAGGAACCATGTCATTCTGACAGACATAGTCTTTTGGGGGAGAATTTATGAGCGACCCTTGCACATGTGCGAATGGCCAGCACAGGCGTTCAAGTGGATTCAAACTCATACAACTAAACACCACTGATGATACAGGAGCTGGTCTCAACCCGAATTTAGTGACTGAAGGCGAGCGGAATTTTCAAGCTCCAAACCACTTAATCATTCATAACCTGATTGTTCAACACTCTGAAGAGCCAAATGCGTTTGGTAGAACAAATACGCAACTATGCGATTGCGCAATACAAACCCCTACCTTGCCCCTTTAAACGCATCTTTTTGGATCAGAAATTCGACCTCAGTTACCATAAAGTCAGACGCAGTGTCACATGAGTTGTGCATGTTCCACCAACTCCACTAACACTAAAATGGTAAGGGTGATTTACGTACGGTCCATTGACTTGGATGTGTGATTCCGAGTGGTAAATTGTGTAGTCAGCATTAGTTTTGATTATTCATTTTACTAAAAGACAAGTGAGGTTGTTATGCAAGGCAGTTTGACCAGGAATTATGAAGCAGAAATGACAACTGAGAACTTTTGAATCGGAGGTGAGTTATTCTGTTGAATGGAATATCATGATTTCGAGTCTGGTCAGCTGCCGCCATGTCTATGGCAATTTTGAATTACTGAGCATCCGATAACACGAGTCTACGGCTTGTGTTTCGCTATTTTTTTCAGAAACTTGTGTGGTATTAAATAGGCCGACATTTTGTATACCCCATGGATTGCGACTTGCAAATTCGGTGGCGTTCGGCCTGTTTATGAATGCAAAATATTTTGAACTATCTTTACTGAGAAGTGAAGTCCACGCAAACTCCCTCAGGAATAACAGCGTGGAAAATCCGAGCTAATGCAAGCCACCATGTCACAGTAGAGTTCAGTTTCAACAAAGCCGACGTGATACACGGCTTTATGACCGGTACATTTTGGATTTGCGTGTGTGGTATATATTCCTACCATATACGCGTTCATCCACAATGATATGCAAGTATTCCAAGTCATCCGGTGGGTATAGAAGACTTGGTAAGTTACCAGCGACATCAAGCGCGTATGCGAGATTTTTAGTTGTTGCAGCTGAATCGTGCATCAGGAAAACAGGCTAATGGTGGAGAGTGCTCTTTCCGCACTACACGAATTCGAAAGTTACTCTGACATTTTCGCTACATGGAGGTGGTCACGGTCTACTAACTGGTTTGCGTTCATATACTGAACTTACTGTAACCTGGATGAAACTTTTCAAGTTTTGCTTAATACCCACTGAAACATGTTTTAAACGGGACAATTTAACACATCGTGAAAGTATTTCGTTATTACGCCAAACTACTCCGGGAGGGGCAATGGAATAATTTCCATCACGAACTTGTTCACTCAAATATTTAGTTCTCACCTCCGTGGCAGAAAGAACAGGCATCGCAGTCATCACTCACCACCGAAAGGTAAACTGTGAAACCTATTTATCTGGTGCAATGAAATTGTTGTTCGGTATTGTGCTAACGCAGTGTTGCTCACGCGGATTCACAATATGCTCACGGATGTCAATCGTTTCAACTTGCGTTTTGGTGCCAACTACCAGGTGTATCCGGTCCTCAGTTATGAAGAATTGGGGATTGCGAGGTGATTAAAAGTTTTGCATTTCACAAAACCACAGAAGAGCAATTTAACTGATTCACATGCACGGAAAGCACCCACTTCTCACATCAACACTCCTAATACGAAACCACTCTCGAAAGCACATTTCCCGCTTTTGTCGATCCAGTCATCATCATCATCATCATCATCATCATCATCATCATCATCATCATCATCATCATCGACAGCATGACATCGGTGTTCAACACCGACGCTTCACTACCGTACAACCATGATTTATTTGAAAGCCTTATTGTAAAGAAAAGAGTAAATGTGGAAGGGGAAGGGATTTAGTGCTAACTTACCACAGTCATTCCGAGGCGCCTATACCTTCAAACATTCACTTAGGCGATCTGAATAGAAACTGATAATATGAATGCCACTGACATCGGTTGGCAGCCATATCTTGTAGTGTCTCCAACCAGGCGCAGTGAGGATCACACGGTCCATATCCTGGGAGGCGAGTAGCACCAAAAGCATCAAGGCGTTTCGTGATCTTCCTCGTAGTCCTCTGTCAAGTCAAGGGTTGGCCACCTCTCTGTTTACGCACTCCGAATTGGGCAGGGAGAACAACACTCTCTTCGGCAAACGTGCTGACCCAACAAAAATTCTGAAAAAGTTCTTGACCTTTACGGTTGCAGGTATATTCTTCGCTATTAAAAACAAGCCTTCAGCTTATGAAAACCAAGGTGTCTTGTTAGCATGTAACACTTCTGAGAATGATCTAACATCAGCCAACAAGGACGGTTCACTAGAAAACACTGTCGACTTGACTTGCATAAGCACCATAAGATTGATTGTCATCCTATGCTTTAAGCGTGAAAAAAGGTTCCGACAGTAGGGCAACATATTTCTTGAAAATACAAGATTTATATCACACTCCAGGTCAGAAAGAGCGAAGCACCATTAATTTGTGAGAGTCTAACCACGATTTGCTGTGTAAATATGTTAAAATAATTTTACTACTTCAATACGGATAATTTTGAGGATGGGTTGGATCTGACTTAAAGATTGGGTAAGTAATTCTTAGATATATGGAGTGATTTCGAAGGAACACACTCTATGGGCGAGGTAGCAGTGCTCAATAGAAAGTGACCATCTTGTCACGTGCTTTTAGCGTATCAATTGTTCCAACCGTCCTTTTTTCTCAGACATTCATTGAATAGAGCACGGGATGCCATGCCGAGTAATCAGGTGACAGAAGTACGTGATAATTATGAATAGCGGAGCTATGTGCCTTGGTATCTTTGGTCCTGCAAAATATGGGATGCGCATGTTTGTGGTTACCGTCAGGAGCGAACAAACTCAGCTGGGCACCCAACAGAGTCCATCCATCCAAACGACTGGCTTCCGCAGGTAGTCACCACATCTTGATTATTATATTTATGATAAAATAATTCCGTAGCATCTCCGTATGTTGAGTGGTTTTGTTTCCAGCGACATCAAGGAATGAAATCGGAGAGCACTTTTCAACGTATATAGGTAATTAACTGTCCACGACGTTGACTACAACCTAAATGCAATCATCTTATCTGTCTTTTACCAACCACTGTCACATTTGATATATGGGACCCTGAACTCAGTCTACAATATGGTAGAGGTGAAGTCTGTTTGCCTTTTAGGTTTTTGTAAGCTCGCTGTTTCAAAATGTGTACTACGAGGAAGGCCTGACGTGTTGTTCTCTAACTAATCCGGTTTTGAAAAAAACGAGATAGGTAAAAGCTTACCTCTTAAAATTAATGTCTTCAGATTGTTTCAGTGAGATCATGTATGGATTGCTGTTCGGTGGGTGGATCAATTCGCGTATCCCTCAACCAGATCAAATTTCTGCAGACAAACTCATTAAATCTAATTAGTTAACCTGGTTGAAGTTCTAATCTGAGAGACGGCATGCATACATAATTCGCCAACACCTTAAGTGCTCATCTGCTTCCAAATAACCAAACCAAGAAACTTAACAGACTTCATGCTAGAAACGTGTGGCAAATCATTGACAGCGGATTCCTAGTCCATCTGGCCTGCAGTCATGTAATCTTGATGAGAAATCGCAGCCAGTGTTCGTACAATACAACCTGCCAGCCCGCAACTTTGAATCAAGCCGTCAGTAATCAGATGACGAAAGATTCTTCGGACCGATAAACCGGAAAAGACGCTGATTCAGTCCTAGTGAGGGGCGGGGGGCTACTGACGAGTTGGCGTGTTGCACACTCCGAAAGATTGCACCGATTCATCACGGTATGCTTCGTAGTGGCGTGGACGGAAGACCAGACCATCAGTTACGTCTGGACAAGACGCACGTGGGTATTCCCAGTTCAATATTCAGAGGAGTGTGATAGAAAACTTCAAGTTTGTCATAAATTATGTCATCAGAAGATCACATTCTTATAACCACATTGGTTTGTTCTTCGTGACGTATATGTATCCAGGGCGTAGATAAAATATAGTTTTCATTTGATCTGAACATCGAAGGCCTGCAACTGGGAGTAGGTCAAAAACTTCAGTACGTAACTAAGGGTTCATAGGGTATGTGCAAAAATTTCTAAAGGAACCCAGGTCGACGAGAGCAATACCTATTTATCCAGATCCACAGAAAGTTTATTCTCACGTCAGCATGATTGTCTGCTAAGTTGGTTCCGCGGGAATCAGGCGGCTAGGAAATACTTCTTTTTTTTATTGTACACTTAACAGTTAGTTTGGGACTAGTTTGAAGATCATCCGTCAAGCAAGACTGTGTACATGTAGAGTTTAAGTCCCATTCAAGATTCCTGAGACTGGTGCAAATTTATCACCATATTTTATTCATTTATATGCGTTTGCAAAAAACTAAGCAATATGTACAAGAATGGTTGTGAGTCCATAAATCTTGATCGGTTCGAAGTTTATTTTGGGACGTGTGCTAAAGATGTTGGTCCTTAGCTGACATCCGAAAGGAACCCATCAGTCATTAGTGGTTGATGTAAGGCAAGCTACAACCGGGTCGCGCGGACCTGAATTCGATGTCACCGGCAGATAGCTGATTTTAACCAGATGGGGGAAGATCGGTCGGCAGACAATTAGAAATTTGTGATGGGTCACCAGTTGATGGCTTTACAGTGAGAACCGGCATCAATTTTTCACTAAAGTGCTGGTATCATCTAACGGATTACCCAAATTTCAGCGAGATACCGCAGATGACTTAGCACAATAAGGTTTTCCGAAGAATGTCTACTGATGATTTGCTAATTAGTGGTCTTGTCGAGATCTGTCCAATTTGGGTTCAATTAGGGCATGAATTTGGCGGACCACCAGGACTGCGACTACCCGACGAGCCACAAGAAGATCGAAATCGGTTGTGGGCTGTCAAAGAGTTATCAGCAACCTTGTTTCTGTTATGTGTTGCAATGAATTTCAAGACAGAGGACGGTTAGTCACGTCACGCCCTGTGCTCCCATTCCGTAGCATGAGAGCCGAATTGGGTTACTGTTGGTCGTAAATGGAACAGAGGTGCCCAAGGCACCTTACTGATTATGCTTTGAGGTGAATGCATCGGTAATCGGCCAGTCCTATTCTGATCAAGAATGTGCTCCTACAGACCACACAAACCCGCGTGGCAGCCATTGATGTTGACAAACTACATCAGTTCCAAACGACTCTGCTGCCGTCGAGCCGTGTCCAAAATTGCCTTTTGAAAATTCTGGAGGTAACAGTACATCAAGCCACTTTATCAGAATTTGGCTTTCCTGTTTGATAAAATGACATACTGGGTGCCAAAAAAAAAGAATTTTGGTTGTCATCGGTTTCGATATGTATTCTTTGGCTAACGGTTACTAAATTGTTCCAAGGTTCCGCTTTTGGCCATTCGCTCCAAGCTTCTGTGCTTAAGGGTACGTAGAATTACGCCAGTGCTGGCTCTTCTGGGTACCCCAGTGTTTGGGTCTCCGTTGGATCAAAACAATAAGAAGGGTCCTGCTCAGATTTTCTGAGTTATTGCTAACAATTTATACCATCGCCCCAAGCTGGTGAAGAGATTCCAACGACTATGTACGTTGCAACTTTGGTAGCTAAGTGGAGATTGTTATCGCTCCAAACGCCTTTAGGAGGACGGAGTAAACAACACCAGTTTTGGTAGCAATTCGAACGCCTACTGCATTTTTTCTAATTATGTTCACAGTCGGTGTGCTGTTGAATTCGCGGAAACCCGTATAATGAAATTAACTTGAATTGTCTTGAATTCCGGGTGTCTGATCGGTTCAGGTCGATAAAAGACGAGAGTGAGTAGCACTTATATTGAAAGCAGGGTATTGCAGAGTCAAAGACTGGAGCGATTCCTTCTACTTATATGCAGTTTAGGAGCATCAATTGCAAAAGCCTCACTACAAAGTTATTTCCGAGTTAAAAAGGTGTCCATCCAGACGGCAGTGGTGCACCGTGTTTGAAACCAGAAAATATCTTCGTATAAATCGTACTCAAACAGAAGTTTAAGAGAGGAGTCTGAAAGCAATCGTAGTTCAACTTCCAGCTGATTTCGAACTCAGAAGTGGTGAGTTCTCAAGTACGTTCTCGAATGATCACGCGGAAATGAATGCAAACATGGGGTAGAAAGTTTGACTGTCTAACTGGGGTTTTTCTTGCGACCGACGGGCTGCAAAGATGAGCGCATCAAAAAACGCTCTCTCAGTCTGTATTTTTCCGCATGAACCGTTATCAGAGAAGTTGGGAGGTGTATTCAGAAAATTTTTGGATCTGAGATCCACATTTCGAATGTCCAGAGAACCATTCTATGTAAATTTTTAGATAATCCATTCAAAAGGCGTTATTTTCGGCAAGTAACTGGTCAGCATTAAAACTGAGGACAGGTGCTTTCAGTTAACACCAGCGTTAGATAGTGTTAGCCAGTCAATCGGCTGATGTCGGGTGGTCCTCAAAACACCGTTCAGTTGAAGTTCAAATTGACCTTTTACGCTGTGGGCAAACGTTTTGCCATTCTTGTCTTGTAATTGGTGTTCACCGGGTTTATTAAGTCATTAAGTACTGTAAAGACCAACCAACAACCATCGGTTCGTGCTTCATTTCTGTCACAAACAATACATGCTTCTCGCCCAATTAGCTCGACAGAATGGTCCAACAAGGAGTGTGCTTTCGGTCCACACATTCCCGTTAATGCTCCTTCCTTGTAGCACCACTGAATTTCACAAGTTTCTATAGCCTGGCCCCTTTTGCTTTACCATTCATTCTTCAGTTTGAATGGATAGTTCGATATCCGGGTCCTAGGTTTCCGGAGCTCCTCCCGAGCTTATGCATTTACCTGTTTATGTAGTGTTTTGATGAAGGTCACTTTCTTCTCGTCTGCCGCGGGTGATACAAATGCATAAAATTCAATAGAATTGGTTCTGAATTTCTTCTGTTTTGAATTCGTTGGTTTTGGTCTCAGTCGTTATGACTTGGTCACTGATCTTTGTCCAGTGTTCTTCAGGCGCTCGTGTTGCCCTGTAGAATAACCTGTGAGCCATAACCACTGGGACCTTCTCTAAGCCTGAATGAACCAAATTTACTTGTTTTGAATCCAGCTGACGGTAGCTACGTGCCAAGGCGAGGTAGGGCAGTCGTAGTTTTAGATGCTCTAACGTTGGGTCCGTGTTGCAAATAACACGCGTAACTTTTTACGATGAACTGTTTGTGATCCCTTTGAGAGATAGTGAAATAGGCCAGTAGATTCCAGCATCATTTTCATAGCTTCGCCAGTGTCGGGAGGTTGGACTTCCAGTTTTGTATCATTTCAAAATCCGAACAGCACGTTTATTTAATTCTGTGTTTGCCGCTACCGATTGCGATGTTGAGGTTGCCCATGAGGAATGGTGTGATCGTCTAATCAAAGGGATGCAATGACAGGTGACAGTTACACCTAGAATTCTTTCGTGACTCCTTACAGACCTGAAATAACAGGATCATAAACATTGACAGGAGTGGTAACGATTTAACTCGACATCCACAGCCGGATTTATCCTTTCATTGAGGCCGCTCATTTTTATCTATCCACCCACATGCTCAGGCAGTGCGTATCAGAGTCCCTCATATCAGCGGCCCTCCCAGACCAGCAGAAAGCCAGCTTCAAACACTTTTTCTTCATCGATCAGCCGATGCTTACTGCAACCCGCCTGGTGACTTGTATCGTGTTTTTATGGACAACACTTTTCAATACGTCCTTCCTTGATGAAAACCGTCGTGCACTGTAGTACAATAATGCACTGACGGGCTCGTGACCTGAATTCGAAAACCTATACATATATTGACGCTATACATATTGACGATATTGCAGAATATAGATGGCTTGGGTGCGCTCCTTGATTGTTGGTCAGTTCGCCGAACTTGCCGAGTTAAGCGAACAGATCAACCGTGAAGTCAAACACATTGCTGAGAAATTCGCCTGTCGGCGAGCTTTTAATCAAAATGCTGTTATTAATACAATCAAACACCAAATATAACAAGGAATAGGCAGCAGACCAGGCAGACGTGACATGATCGACGCGCAAAAATTCACTCCATATGTACGGTGCCCGCGAAAATATTTCCCAGGAAAACAGTTTGCTAAAATGCTTTTAGTAGCAGTCGGAAAGCATCGGGCTGTCAATAAATTTGTAGGTTTCGGAGTTGCTCCCCAGGGTGCACACAGTCGGAAGAACAGTCAGAAAAAAGCATAATATTGCAGTACTTAATCAACGCAACCTCCGGGCACCCTAACAGTAGGACTGCAGCGTAGTTGGGGTGCATAAAGCAACAAGCAAATTCATTGGGAGGGATGGCTGAGGGTATGTAATGTGGAAGGAAGGGGTAATTTTACTTGCATGGAGGCCGGAACAGACTAGATGTGATATATATGGGACCACTAACCGTGTACAGTCTTTTAGTCACCCAGTTTGGGTACCATAATCCTCTTGAGAAACATGGCTAAAGTTAACTTTCATATTGGTTTTGAAGAAACTCATGAGTCCGATGAGATCAAGGCGGTGATTGAGGAGTTTAGCGACGAGCTGTATTCTGCCGTGTGTGTGTGTGTACGATGCACTGGAATTCACGGACGATTCAACCAGGAGAGGTGTCGAGTTGGTCAGCATTGGCAAAATCCTTACTCAAACTCCATCATTAAGGTGCTGATTTAACCGTCTATTTTATTTTCTGGTTATTAGGCTATTGATCGCTCTCTGTTATCGGTTATTCTCTTTAGTTCTTGGTGGACTGATATTCGCCAGCTAAAGTGCGTTGCCCCTGTTTTATTGGCTTTCGCAGAGGTGGCCTCAAACGGAGGATGTTCGCAGGAGATTTTAGTGGTTCTCCTTTATCGCCCAATTTAATGAGATAGCAGTTTATCTAGGCAACTGATAGAAGGATGACTGTCCATTCAAAAATTAGCGGAGTACAAGAACTGGTAACAGTCCTGAATGCTAGACATACATTCCGTGACCGATGTAATGCCATAAAATTTGTGATCCTGGACATGACTCATTACACTGCTTTGGTATTTGTTTCGGCATGTGTACTCTACAAAAAAAAACAGATACCTAGAACATCACCAATCAGCTGCATACTGCTCTGGCGTTCTATGCTTATTCAGACAGAAACTGTAAACTCTAGTGGGAACGCCTTCGAGATAGAACACGTCAGTTTAAGCAAGAAGGACGACAATGATTTTGATGAAATGTTGACAATAAATCTGTCACAGAAGTAGTAGAAATTCACACAAGTGTAAATACTACTAGAATGAAATGTTGGCTTGGTTCATGGGGCATAACTAATGCCAATAGTACTGATTGAACATTGACACTGCAACTCCTTAAACTGAAACTGTTCCCCGAAGGTCATAGGTAAAGAAGTGATCAATAACGTCCCTCTGGCTCTGACACCCGACCTAAAGCTGCAACCTTGACGTGGTGGTCGGGCTTCAGTGCTGCAATGATCCCGCGGGCTACACTGGCTGGAACTTCGTTCCACAAGGTGCAACCATGCCAGAAAGGCCAAAGGGGAGCAGCCAGACGAAGAGCAGCGAGACCCCGTACTACGAGTAATCGTGGTACGAGGCGGTCTGGGGGTAAAGTCGTACTGTCCTCTGCGACAGGAGTGTGAAGACAGTAAGGTGTTTCCCCCAGGCGACCAGCATGTCCATATTTACGGAAGCAGCGATGCTGCCTTCCCCTGAGGAAGGACGGGCTAGAAAACGTCGGCCCCAGAAACCGCACACTCCGATCGCCCCAGGCGACATGTCCATATTTACGGAAGCAGCGATGCTGCCTTCCCCTGAGGAAGGACGGGCTAGAAAACGTCGGCCCCAGAAACCGCCCGCACCGATCGCCCAACGGTTGACCGTGACCGCCGGCGTATTATCCGATACGGTCGAAATACTTTTAAAACCAAAGAGCCCGGTGCTGCTCAAAAGGCACCTGCTGTGCGCAGTCGCATCAGGAATGAGACAGTAATACCTTATTCCCTGCGCCCTCGGGTTAGACCAACCCCCTGCAGCCGAGCAGGTCAGACTATTGAGTCATCGGCTCCGGG